>NC_062214.1:41011634-41314665 GCF_902686445.1 Sciurus carolinensis
CCTGTCTCAAAATAAAATATAAACAAGGTTGGGGATGTAGCTAAGAGGTAAAGCACCCCTGGGTTCAATTCCTAACATCAAAAAAACGTTGCTTATAAATATTTGCCTGAATAGACCATAGTAGAAAAACCTTTGCCCATACATGCTCAGGGTATCTTTAATAGTATGTCTGAGTGGGACAAGAGGGCAAACATCTCTAATTTTAGAAAGCTACTCAGAAGCCAGGTATGGTGGCTCACACCTGTAATCCCAGTGACTGGGGAGACTGAGGCAGGAGGATTCCAAGTTTGCAACCAGCCTCAGCAAATTAGCAAGGCCCTAGCAACTTAGAAAGACCCTGTCCCAAAATAAAAAAATAAAAGGATTGTGTATGTGGCTCAGTGGCTAAGTGCCCCTGGGTTCACTTCCTGGTAATAAAAAACAAAACAAAACAAGACAAAAAAATTACCCAGGAAGCACATACATTTTAAATTGGAGTACTAAATATTACTCTCACTGTTTGGCAGCTCTTCTATAATTAAACAAATGTATTTACCCTATAACCCAGCAATTTTACTCTTCAATATTTACCCACAAAGAATGGAAGGAATATCACCACTCTAAGACTTACACAAGAATATTCACAAAAATCTTAGGAAAAATAATTCCAAACTAAAAATAGATAAGGAAGAATAGATAAGGAAGTTGGTGGCATATTCATGCAGTAGAATATTATTCATCAATAAAAAATTTGCTCACAACAATAAAATTTAATTTCACCACAGGATGGTAAACTAAAGAAGTTGGATCTTGATAGTACATACCATATGGAACAGACAGTGAGAATGTGATTATATAGGCAAATCCAAATTCATCAACTAAACACTTATGATCTTACACATTTTATGTAATTTATGTCTCAAAACTAAAGTGTTATATGATTATAAACTTTTTTAAAAAATCTCAGATAATTCCAACATGCCACCACATTTAGGAATACTGGTTTAACCTAAGAAATTCTTTTTCCTTATGATACAGGAAGAGTATATGTAGGAACTTCTATTTACCAACATTTATTGAAGTTCAAGGCTACAGTGATGGGTCATCAATAGAATCAGTCTCAACAGCCTAAGGAAGAACCATCTTAATGAATTAAGTGGTATATTTAATTTGTTTTATAATCACAAATCAGATCTCTTCTAAGCCTTTAACTTCAATCAACTGTTTCCTCAGGCCAGAGCCTACTAAATTTTGTGCCTATGTGATTTCTTTAAAATTCCTAATGCAGACAGAGAATATAGTTCTAAGACATGATTGATATTGTAGGGAGAACACTGTCATAGTCTCTGTTGTATCTATTGTATGTGCACTTAGAATAGAAGGTGTGGTTCATGTTTTCAAGTTAGCAGAAGAGAATATCAACATGCCTCAGATAAAGCTGCAGGTCACTTTTATTTTATGAAGAAGTTGGTGGTATGATGTGTATACAGAAAATTCCACCCTAATCAGAAGGCCTTACACCCATGGTAAGAGATGTCCTCCCAACAGAGGCTTACAGACAACCTCCCGCAGCTGAGTTGCTTTGGAAGAAGAGATTGAAAAGCACTACTGATAAAACATACCTCAGAGGACTGTATATCAAGACAACACAAAATCAGTTCTGGAACTCAAACCTTGACCAAGACCACTGATAAACTTTAAGGAAGAAGACGCAACAACCCAGTGAAATGTGAAACATTGACGCTGACCTGACCCCATAAACCATTAGCCAAACACTGTCCCTTTTGGTTTTCCTCCAAGTTAAGAAAGAAATGGAAACAGTTTCAAAATGAGCCTTTGAAATTGAAAATGCTGAGTTATATAAATGTATTAAATTTGGAAGGGTGGTAGCCAACTTGTTTTCTAATAAAGTATTAATAATTTCAATTGAGTGCCTACTATTTGGTAGCAAGTCCTCAACAAATTCTAGTTATTATCAGAAGGTGCATAGTTGGTAATCAGTACATGTTTCTTCCCTGCCCTCTTCTTTCACCCCTTTAACCTTCTATGGTTAAAATAGTCACAATGCCTTTACAACTCTTTCCATTAAATGGTAGAGTCTATTTTCTAATGACTTGACCCTGGCTGGCCTTTCAACTTGCTTTGATGTCATGCAACTTCTGGGTTTAGACCTCAGATGGTCTTTGAATGCCTTCTCCTGTCCTTTTGGAATGCTGCTGACATAAAAAAGCCCAAATTAGTCTACTGGAGACATATGCCCAACTGCAGGCCCATACTTACCTTTCAGACACATGAGGGAGATCAACTTAGACCTTCTATAACATGTTGAGCGTCTAGACAACTGCCACCAGAATGACCTCAGACAATTCCAGCAGAAGAACTGCCTGAATGAGCATAGCCCAGATAGTTGACCCACAAAATAATGACTGTTAGTTTAGGCCACTAAGTTTTGGGGTGGTTTGTTATACAGCAATAGGTAACTGATACACTCTTCTTTCTTATTCAGTACTTATGTTCCAAGAAAACTTGAATTTATTAGAAATGATGAGAGCTCAAAATCAGAGGACAGTGGTAGAAGTCAAAATTTTCAAATTTTGAGAGATTCAAATACTTCCTGAAATTCCAGTAGGGTTTTTTCCACTGAAAAATGCATGCATGTGTTCCCTTGCTTATCTTAATAACAGATCCTATAAAATACTTGGGAATCAATCTCACAAAAGAGGTGAAAGACCTCTACAATGAGAACTACAGAACACTAAAGAAAGAAATTAAAGAAAACCTTAGAAGATGGAAAGATCTTCCATGTTCCTGGATAGGCAGAATTAATATTGTCAAAATGGCCATACTACCAAAAGTGCTATACAGATTCAATGCAATTCCAATTAAAATCCCAATGATGTACCTTACAGAAATAGAGCAAGAAATTATGAAATTCATCTGGAAGAATAAAAAACTCAGAATAGCTAAAGCAATCCTTGGCAGAAAGAGTGAAGCAGGGGGTATCGCAATACCAGATCTTCAACTCTACTACAAAGCAATAGTAACAAAAACGGCATGGTATTGGTACCAAAATAGAAAGGTGGATCAATGGTACAGAATAGAGGACACGGACACAAACCCAATTAATACAATTTTCTCATACTAGACAAAGGGTCCAAAAATATGCAATAGAGAAAAGATAGCCTCTTCAACAAATGGTGCTGGGACAATTGGAAATCCATATGCAACAGAATGAAACTAAACCCATATCTCTCACCATGCACGAAACTAAACTCAAAATGGATTAAGGATCTCGGAATCAGACCAGAGACCTTGCATCTTATAGAAGAAAAAGTAGGTCCAGAGCTTCAACATGTCGGCTTAGGACCAGACTTCCTCAACAGGACTCCAATAGCACAAGAAATAAAAGCAAGAATTAATAACTGGGATAGATTCAAACTAAAAAGCTTTCTCTCAGCAAAGGAAACTATCAGCAATGCGAAGAAAGAGCCTACAGAGTGGGAGAAAATCTTTGCCAATCATACTTCAGATAGAGCACTAATCTCCAGAATCTATAAAGAACTCAAAAAACTCTACACCAAGAATGCAAGTAATCCAATCAACAAATGGGCTAAGGAAATGAATAGACACTTCACAGAAGAAGATATACAAGCAATCAACAAACATATGGAAAAATGTTCAACATCTCTAGTAATAAGAGAAATGCAAATCAAAACCACCCTAAGATTCCATCTCACCCCAATTAGAATGGCGATTATCAAGAATACAAGCAACAACAGGTGTTGGCGAGGATGTGGGGAGAAAGGTACACTCATACATTGCTGGTGGGGCTGCAAATTAGTGCAGCCACTCTGGAAAGCAGTATGGAGACTCCTTAGAAAACTTGGAATGGAACCACCATTTGACCCAGCTATCCCACTCCTTGGCCTATACCCAAAGGATTTATTAAAATCAGCATATTACAGAGATACAGCCACATCAATGTTCATAGCTGCTCAGTTCACAATAGCCAGATTGTGGAACCAACCTAGATGTCCTTCAACTGATGAATGGATAAAGAAACTGTGGTATATATATAGAATGGAATATTACTCTGCCATAAAGAATGATAAAATTATGGCATTTGCAGGCAAATGGATGAAACTGGAGAATATCATGCTAAGTGAGATAAGCCAATCTCAAAAAACCAAAGGAAGAATGATATCGCCTAATAAGTGGATGAGGACACATAATGGGGGGTGGGAAGAGTTAGTGTTAGGGTTAGAGTTAGGTTTAGGGAGGGGGGCAAGAATGGAGGAAGAAAGGACTGTATAGAGGGAAAAGAGGGGTGGGAGGGGTGGGGGGAAGGGAAAAAAATAACAGAATGAATCAAACATTACCCTATGTAAATTTATGATTACACAAATGGTATGCCTTTACGTCATGTACAAATAGAGAAACAACATGTATCCCATTTGTGTACAATAATAAAAAAATAAATAAAAAAAAAATAACAGATCCACAGATCAGTAATTTCCATCAATAGCTCTGCAATTGCCCATTATTCCAACTAAAACAAAAATGCAGAAGTGAATGGAAAATAATCCATTTAATTGCACTATATAGACACATACGGATAGTAGCTTAAAAAGCAAAATGTTTTCTTAACGCAAAATGTCAACACCACAGAAAAGGTGCACTGTGCAATTTTTATATTAACCAGTCAAAACCTCAAGCCCAGATAAGCCTAAATCACTCAGTTGCTTGATCAATAATAATAAAAGTCTCATTCATTGAGGACTTACAATGCATCCAGTACCATCTAAATATTTTATATGTGATTAGTCCTCCCAACTAACTGTAAGATGGGCATGCTAGTTTGTCCATTTTACAGATTAGGAAACTAATATAGACTTCATTTTGCTTATTTCCCAAGCTCTCAGAACTAATCACTGGCTGAAGTTAAATACAATCATATTTTTAAACTAGAGTTCTTGATCACCTCCAAATGCTTTGACCTACAGGCTCAGGATTGAGGTTTAGGTTATTGGACAATAAAAATAAACCTCAGACTATATCCTTTATAGAAAGACTTAGAAATATACTCAAAAACCCCTCTGCTTTCTGTACCCACCAGGAGCTGAGCAGCTTTCCTCCACTGGGTTCTTCCCCAGTGATGTGCATCCTCACATTGGGCCCAGAACAATGGAGTTGGGACTTCTGAAATCATATACATAAAGAAGGTGTCCTAATCAACAGGATTAAAATCAGAAAGGAAGATGCCAGAAAAGATAGTTGGCCTTGCCCAGGGCATGGGCAGAAAGTCGTTCACACCCCCATAAAAGACAACTGCAGGTCTCTGAGAGTTCCCAGGGAAAAATGTATGGCAGAAAACCCACACTTTGATCTGCAGATGCCAATTTGAGCAGGCAGCCTGGTACGTGTTTTGATTTGAGGACTCAGTGCCTTGGATAATGGGTACATGGATATGGAATAAATGGCTAGACAGATGCATGACTCTAAAGCACAAAACATCCTATTTGTAATATAGGTTATCTATCAAAAGAAACAAAAACTCAAGAACAACCCTTGTACTGCTATTAAATTTCCAAGTCTAAAGACCATCCCTTTGCTTCATTATACAAATGGGTTATTGGTATCTCAACCTTTCGTACCCCTGATCTGATTTGAGAGACAGTGGCTGGAATATGAAGGAAGGGGATCATTAACCCAGTCTGCAAGTTCACAGCACCCACCCCAAATGAGACCAAATCTATCAGTGGGTATACTGAAGACTGAATATTTGATGATTTTTCTTGGGTCCTGGCTACTCAAGGACTTAAGGGACTCATCTTCCAGAGCAGTAGTTTTTAATCTTAGCTGACTCATTCTTTCTAATTCTAATTAACCTATTCAACTGACTTATTCTTGATAATTCTTAATTAACCTGTTCAACCTTCTACTCCCTGTAATGTCCCAGGTCACTATCTATGGATGGGTTGTCCATTAATTGAAAATCTACCTTTGATGTAATAAGTGCTGCTCTTGGAGGTAAAGAAAAAAAGGTGGCAGAAAACATTACTATGTTTTCAGGCACAATTTGTTCTGGAAGAAATGAACATTTCCTTAGGAGCAATTGTGGGAGTTATCAGGTAGTATTCTTACGAGAAAACCCATGTCCCTCCATCTTAACATCCATATCTATCTATCTATCATCTATTTTATGTGCCTAGATTGAAAGAACTGAAAAGTCCATATTCTGGTAGGGAAAATGGAATTCAGTACTTTCACTAAGAATGATGGTCATTCTGTAGATAAGATCCAAGACATATTGTCTGTATTTTGCTCTAGTGAGAATCTTCTGGCATGTATCCTCAAGCTTCTGAAACATTTCGCTCCAGAACAAATACAAGTTATTTTAGTCAACTTTTTCCCTGTGGCTAAATGATCTGACCTGAACAACTGTAGAGAAGAAAAAGATTGAGGGCTCACAGTTTCAGAGGTCTTAGTCCATAGAAGGCTGACTCCATTCTAAGGGCTTGAGGTGAGACTGAACTTCATGGTGCAAGAGTGTGACAGAGGGAAGCAGCTCACATGATGATAAGAAAGCAGAGAGAGGTCTCCACTTGCCAGATACGGATGTTAACCTACAGTCACACCTCCAGTTCCCATCTCCTCCAGCCACACCCTACCACTTCAGTTACCACTCAGTTAATCCCTATCAGGGAATTAATTCACTGGTTGGGTTAAGACTCTTACAACTTAATCATTTCTCCTCTGAACCTTCTTGCATTGCCTCATATGTGAGCTTCTGGGGGACACCCCACATCCAAACCATAACATAAGTTCTGCATTTAGCCATTCCCAGGCCCACAAACAAATCCTCATATCTGTACAAGAACCAATACCCACTTGGGCATCCACATATCCCACATAACTATATTCATCATGGTAGACACCCAAGTTCTAATTAAGGGACACCAAAGCTTAAGTCAAGACGCATTGCCCTTTGGTCATTTCCATGTTCAAGAATTTCCATCTGTTACCCTAACATATTGAATAGTGGAGATTTAGAATGATGCATGGCATTTATGACCTCTTGTGTATTCATAAACCAGAGTGTTTTCTCCATTTGTCATCCTATCACACAGTGGCCAAAACCAGTAGACATTCTGTAAATATTTATTGAATTAAATAAATCCACATGCAATTGATCAAGAGGTGAAGACACAAGTCAAAATCATGCTTCAAATATCAAGGTTCTGAGTACTGCAATGACCTCAGGTTCCTATCTAGAATCCCCAGGTTCAGTCACCCCCAGATTATTGGATTACCTCAGACTATGAGCCCCTAATTCATTCTGCAATATCAACAGGTTGTAATATCTTTCTGTGTTTCAGAGTCCAATAACATCCCTCCCTGTATGTCTTCACAGAGAAAACTCCTGAGTATACCACTCACCACATAACATTCATGTTATCCTCTAGTATTATCCACGTACCCATGGGTTCTTCATCGCCTCAATGCAGGTCAATTGTTCTGTATAGAGTTTACCACTTGATGAAACTTTATCATCTTCATTTAGAAAAGGAATTCAGATATGTTAAGGATATCTTCCAACATGACCCACTAATCTCTGTCAGGATCAGACCTAGAAACATGGTGTTTTAACTCTTGATCCAAAGATCCTTTTGGCAAAATCATAATCACTTTTTTTTTCTCTGAAATTGCATTTTATTTTTTTCTTTTTTTTAATTATTTTTTTTAATTTTTTTATTATTATTATATACAAATGGGATACATGTTGTTTTTCTATTTGTACATGGAGTCAAGGCATACCATTTGTGTAATCATATGTTTACATAAGGCAATGATGTTTGATTCATTATTTTTTTCCCTTCCCCCCACCCATCCCACCCCTCTTTTCCCTCTATACAGTCCTTCTTTCCTTCATTCTTACCACACTCCTTATCCCTAACCCTAAACCTAACCCTAACCCTAATGCTAACCCCTCCCACCCCCCATTATATGTCCTCATCCGCTTATCAGCGAGATCGTCTATTAGTTTTTTGAGATTGGCTTATCTCACTTAGCATGATATTCTCCAATTTCATCCATTTGCCTGCAAATGCCATAATTTTATCATTCTTTATGGCTGAGTAATATTCCATTGTATATATATACCACATTTTCTTTATCCATTCATCAACTGAAGGGCATCTAGGTTGGTTCCACAATTTGGCTATGGTGAATTGAGCAGCAATGAACATTGATGTGACTGTATCTCTGTAGTATGCTGATTTTAAGTCCTTTGGGTATAGGCCAAGGAGTGGGATAGCTGGGTCAACTGGTGGTTCCATTCCAAGCTTTCTGAGGAATCTCCATACTGCTTTCCAGAGTGGCTGCACTAATTTGCAACCCCACCAGCAATGTATGAGTGTTCCTTTTTCACCACATCCTCGCCAACACCTATTGTTGCTTGTGTTCTTGATAATCACCATTCTAATTGGGGTGAGATGAAATCTTAGGGTAGTTTTGATTTGCATTTCCCTTATTACTAGAGATGTTGAACATTTTTTCATATATCTGTTGATTGCTTGTACATCTTCTTCTGTGAAGAGTCTGTTCATTTCCTTAGCCCATTTGTTGATTGGATTATTTGTATTCTTGGTGTAGAGTGTTTTGAGTTCTTTATAGATTCTGGAAATTAGCGCTCTATCTGAAGTATGAGTGGCAAAGATATTCTCCCACTCTGTAGGCTCTCTCTTCACATTGCTGATAGTTTCCTTTGCTGAGAGAAAGCTTTTTAGTTTGAATCTATCCCAGTTGTTGATTCTTGCTTTTATTTCTTGTGCTATGGGAGTCCTGTTAAGGAAGTCTGATCCTAAGCCAACAAGTTGAAGATTTGGACCTACTTTTTCTTCTGTAAGATGCAGGATCTCTGGTCTGATTCCAAGGTCCTTGATCCATTTTGAGTTGAGTTTTGTGCATGGTGAGAGATTTAATTTCATTCTGTTGCATATGGTTTTCCAGTTTTCCCAGCACCATTTGTTGAAGAGGCTATCTTTTCTCCATTGCATATTTTGGCCCCTTTGTCTAGTATGAGAAAATTGTATTTATTTGGGTTTGTGTCCATGTCCTCTATTCTGTACCATTGATCTACCTGTCTATTTTGGTACCAATACCATGCCGTTTTTGTTACTATTGCTTTGTAGTAGAGTTGAAGATCTGGTATTGCGATATTCCCTGCTTCACTCTTGCTACTGAGGATTGCTTTAGCTATTCTAGGTTTTTTATTCTTCCAGATGAATTTCATAATTGCTTGCTCTACTTCTGCAGGGTACATCATTGGGATTTTAATTGGAATTGCATTGAATCTGTATAGCACTTTAGGTAGTATGGCCATTTTGACAATATTAATTCTGCCTATCCAGGAACATGGGAGATCTTTCCATCCTCTAAGGTGTTCTTTAATTTCTTTCTTTAGTGTTCTGTAGTTCTCACTGTAGAGGTCTTTCGCCTCTTTTGTGAGATTGATTCCCAAGTATTTTATTTTTTTCGATGCTATTGTGAATGGGGTAGTTTTCCTAATTTCTCTTTCTGAAGATTCATCACTTATGTATAAAAAAGCCTTAGATTTATGAGCATTGATCTTGTAACCTGCTACTTTACTGAATTCACTTATGAGTTCTAAAAGTTTTCTGGTGGAATTTCCAGGTTCCTCTAAATATATAATCATGTCATCAGCGAACAGGGATAGTTTGAGTTCTTCTTTTCCAATTCGTATCTCTTTAATTTCTTTGGTTTGTCTAATTGCTCTGGCTAGAGTCTCAAGGACGATGTTGAATAGAAGCGGTGAAAGAGGGCATCCCTGCCTTGTTCCGGTTTTTAGAGGGAATGCTTTCAGTTTTTCACCATTTAGAATGATATTAGCCATGGGCTTAGCGTAGATGGCCTTTACAATGTTAAGGAATGTTCCCACTACCCCAATTTTTTCTAGTGTTTTGAGCATGAAGGGATGCTGTATTTTATCGAATGCTTTTTCTGCATCTATTGAAATAATCATGTGATTCTTAACTTTAAGTCTGTTGATATGGTGAATGACATTTATTGATTTCTGAATGTTGAACCAACCTTGCGTCCCTGGGATAAAACCCACTTGATTGTGGTGCACTATCTTTTTAATATATATTTGTATGCAATTTGCTAAAATTTTGTTGAGAATTTTTGTGTCGATGTTCATTAAGGTTATTGGTCTGAAACTTTCTTTCCTCGATGTGTCTCTGTCTGGTTTAGGTATCAGGGTGGTATTGGCTTCATAGAATGAGTTTGGAGGGTTCCCTCCTCTTCTATTTCATGGAATACTTTGAGGAGTATTGGAATGAGCTCTTCTTTAAAGGTTCTGTAGAACTCAGCTGAGAACCCATCTGGTCCCGGACTTTTCTTTGTTGGTAGGCTTTTGATGACCTCTTCTATTTCACTGCTTGAAATTGATTTATTTAAGTTGTGTATGTCCTCCTCGTTCAGTTTAGGTAATTCATATGTCTCTAGAAATTTGTTGATGTCTTCGAGGTTTTCTGTTTTGTTGGAGTATAGATTTTCGAAATAGCTTCTAATTATGTTTTGTATTTCACTCGTGTCTGTTGTGATGTTTCCTTGTTCATTCCGAATTTTAGTATTTTGAGTTTTCTCCCTCTTTCTCTTTGTTAGTGTGGCTAAGGGTTTATCAATTTTGTTTATTTTTCAAAGAACCAACTACTTATTTTGTTAATTTTTCCAATTGTTTCTTTTGTTTCAATTTCGTTGATTTCGGCTCTGATTTTAACTATTTCCTGTCTTCTACTACTTTTGGTATTGGTCTGCTCTTCTTTTTCTAGGGCTTTGAGCTGTAGTGTTAAGTCGTTTATTTGTTGATTTCTACTTCTTTTGTTGAATGCGCCCCATGAAATAAATCTTCCTCTAAGTACTGCTTTCACAGTGTCCCAGAGATTTTGATATGATGTGTCTTTGTTCTCGTTTACTTCTAAGAATTTTTTTATTTCCCTCCCGATGTCTTCTGTTATCCATTCATCATATAATAGTGTATTATTTAATCTCCAGGTATTGGAGAAGTTTCTGTTTTTTATTCTGTCATTTATTCTAATTTCAATCCATTATGATCTGATAGAGTACAAGGTAGTATCTCTATCTTCTTGTATTTGCTAACAGTAGCTTTGTGGCATAAAATATGGTCTATTTTAGAGAAGGATCCATGTGCTGCTGAGAAGAAAGTGTATTCGTTCTTTGTTGGATGGTATATTCTATATTGTCGGTTAAGTCTAAATTGTTGATTGTGTTATTGAGATCTATGGTTTCTTTATTCAATTTTTGTTTGGAAGATCTATCCAGTGGTGAGAGAGATGTGTTAATATCGCCTAGTATTATTGTGTTGTGGTCTATTTGATTTCTGTAATTGAGAAGGATTTGTTTGACGTACATGGATGAGCCAATGTTCGGGGCATAGATATTTATGATTGTTATGTCTTGCTGATTCATGCTTCCCTTAAGCAGCATGTAATGTCCTTCTTTATCCCCTCTGACTAGTTTTGGCTTGAAGTCCACATTATCTGAAATGAGGATGGATACTCCAGCTTTTTTGCTGTGTCCGTGTGCATGATACGTTTTCCCCATCCTTTCACCTTTAGTCTATGGGTATCTCTTTCTATGCGATGAGTCTCTTGCAGGCAGCATATTGTTGGATTTTTCTTTCTAATCTAATCTGCCAGTCTATGTCTTTTGATTGATGAGTTCAGGCCATTAACATTCAGGGTTATTATTGTGATATGATTTGCATTCCCAGTCATTTGACTCATATTTGTTTTTGACAAGATTTGGTTTCTGCTTTATTTGGCTATTCCTTTAGGCTAGCGCCTCCTGTTGCTGATTTGCATCGTTGTTTTTCATCTCTTCCTCATGAAATATTTTGCTGAGAATGTTCTGTAATGCTGGCTTTCTTTTTGTAAATTCTTTTAGCTTTTGTTTATCATGGAAGGATCTTATTTCATCGTCAAATTTGAAGGTAAGTTTTGCTGGGTATAAGATTCTTGGTTGGCATCCGTTTTCTTTCAGGGCTTGGTAAATGTTGTTCCAGGCCCTTCTAGCTTTTAGGGTCTGGATTGAAAAATCTGCTGATATTCTTATTGGTTTCCCTCTGAATGTAATTTGATTCTTTTCTCTCGCAGCCTTTAAAATTCTGTCTTTATTTTGTATGTTAGGTATTTCATAATAATGTGCCTTGGTGTGGGTCTGTTGTAATTTTGTATATTTGGAGTCCTATAAGCCTCTTGTACTTGGTTTTCCATTTCATTCTTCAGATTTGGGAAATTTTCTGATATTATTTCATTGAATAGATTGTTCATTCCTTTGGTTTGTTTCTCTAAGCCTTCCTCAATCCCAATAAATCTTAAATTTGGCCTTTTCATGATATCCCATAATTCTTGTAGATTCTTTTCATGATTTCTTACCATCTTCTCTGTTTGGCCAACTTTGTTTTCAAGATTAAATATTTTGTCCTCAATGTCTGAGGTTCTGTCTTCCAGGTGTTCTATCCTATTGGTTATGCTTTCTATGGAGTTTTTAACTTGGTTTATTGTTTCCTTCATTTCAAGGATTTCAGTTGTTTTTTTTTTTTTTTTTTCAGTATCTCTAACTCTTTATTGAAATGATCTCTTGCTTCCCGTATTTGGTCTTTTAACTGTTGATTGGTGCGATCATTTAATGCCTGCATTTGCTCTTTCCTCTCCTCCTTCAGTGCCTGCATTTGCTCTTTCATCTCCTCATTTGCTTCCCTGATTGTTTTAATTATGTACATTCTGAACTCCCTTTCTGACATTTCTTCTGCTGTGCTGTCATTGGGTTTTATTGATGTAGTATCTAGGTTTGTTTGGGACATTTTCTTCCCTTGTTTTCTCATATTGGTCAGCTGTCAGTGGGACCCTGAGATATTGCAGATTTCCGCTATTGGCTTATAGTGTCCTGGTAGATTTCCAGTGTACCACCTCCCAGCCTTCAGTAGTCTGAAGTCTTGGAGGAACTTGATAATGCAGTGCTTCCGAAGAAAGCTGCCCCTAGCCCCCTACTGGTTCCAGGGCTTGGAGTTGGCTCTGTGCAGAAAGGCTCTCACTGTGGGCCTGCACCGTGCAGCTGGCCATGTGTGAGGAGTCCACCGCCCGAGTGTGGAAAGCTACCTGGGGAAGACTCTAGTTGCCCTGCCCTGCTCTGATAAGCCACCCCTATCTGTGCCTGCCATCCAGGCCAAGTTTCGCCCAGTGGGGGAGACTCACCCCGTGACTCTATTTTTGTCCAAGTCTCTCAATGCCTCCCCTTCTTGAGTCCTGGGATATGGAGCGACTGGAGATGCAGTCACCCTCTAGTCCGCCATCTTGGATCGCCCCATGGAAAGAGCTTGCGGCAGGGGTGGGCAGAGCCACCTGGAGAAGTCTCTGGCTGCCCTGCCCTGATCCCAGAGGCTGTTTGCAGATTGAAGCTCTCCGTTGGCTCAGGGACTTGTGGCTGGCTCTATGTAGAAAGGCTCTCACTGGGCGGTCTGCTCCGAGAGGCTAACCTTGAAAGGCACCTCCCTCCACAGGGGGCCAGGCTGCTTGGGGAAGTCTCTGGCTGCCCTGTCCTGGTCCCTGAAGCCGCTTGTGGGCCGGAGCACACCATGCTGGCTCTGGGACTTGGAGCTTGTTCTGATCAGAAAGGCTCTCACTAGGGGGCCTGCTCCGAGAACTTGGAGAAGCTGGCTGTGTGGGCGGGGCCCACCACTGAAGTGCGCAGGGCTGCCTGTGGCAGACTCTAGCTGCCCTGTCCTGCTCCAATAAGCCACCTCTATCTGGGCCTGCCACCCGGGCCACGCTTTACCCAGTGGGCAGACTCACCCATGGCTCTATTTTAGTCCGAGTCTCTCAATGGCTCCCCTTCTTAACTCCTGGGTTCTGGAGCGACTGGAGATGCAGTCACCCTCTGGTCCGCCATCTTGGATTGCCCCCTCATAATCACTTTTGATGAACACTTAGGAAGTGTTCAAAATTAAAATATGTATGTGGGGGGCATCACATATGGTAGGTTCATTTGCTATCTCTCTGTGTATCCTAAAAGAATATCATTAACTATTAGTTATGGCAAGATACAGACTATCTCATAGCTGTTTCTCTTACATAAATGAGAAAAAGAATGCGTAGTCAAGTATTTGACTTAAGTATAGAAAATAAACAAGGATAATACATAAATAACCCATTTGATCAAGGAATTTCACTATGGAGAACCTTCTTGCTTAGTTCCCTGACAAATAAAAAGAGAGAATATTTATCCAGTGCCTAACACTTGCCAACCAAGTTATAAGTGTTTAGACACATGTACTCATTTTACTTTCAAAATAACCAGTGGGATGGGTGTTTTCTTTATCTCAGTCTTATATGTGAGAAACCCAAGGTATAATGACATAGACTGTTTACCTAACTGCATAAAAGTAATCCCTTAAATTAGTGATGAAATTTGGATTCAAATTCAGTCTGTCTAGGTCCAGAGTGGTGCCCTAGGCTGATAATGCTTCATCATGACATTGACAATCTAAGGTCAAGACAGATGAATTTTAAGAGATAGGATATATTTCTTCCCTGGATGTATTTTGTGCTGGTGATATAGTCAAATATGGTATTTCCAAAGTTTCATAACCCTCTAACATCAATTGTGGTGGCTTCCATCTGACAGAGCAGATTGCACTATCTTCCAGAAATATAGTCTGTAACAGGTTTCCAGGAGAACAAGATAGGAGCTACAGATGCCCCCCATTTTCTTCCTGCTGCCCACTTGGAATAAATTCAATAGGTTCCATCTTATTCCATGAGCTTTTATAGCCTGAACTGTGACTGGGTGTCCATTCTCTCTCAGGAGCAGCTCCAGACACTGTTTCTCAAAACCTTCCCTTTACCCATTTCCTGCCACTTTTAAACTTCACTACTGAATCCAGAATTTATTTCTGTTTATTGTTTGTTAAATATACTTCTTGGTGACAAAGACAAGGAGAAAAAAGGTGACATCTTTCTAAAGGGCAAACCTATGGGAAAAGTTAGGGATTATTTTGAGAAATGATTGTTTTCAAAATCAATTCAGTAGATTTTTTTCAATCTACTGCCTAGGAATGGTGTAGTAGATTCAAAAAAATGGTCATAATTTGGCAATCCATCAAGGGTTGGAGTTTATTTCTCCACTACTTTAATCTGGGTTGTTCATGTGACACTGGAACAATGAGACTTTAAATAAAATGACACAAGCTTAAGATTGAAGAGAGTTCCTTGTATGTATGATTTTTGCTAAAATGAACCTAACTATTATGTTTAACTATAGTGTTCAAAAAAAAAAAAAAAAAAAGACTCTGCATTACATTGAGTTTTGTCTTTGCTGGCTGTACTAGAAACCTCAAGACCAGCAAGGGTAAACAAGTCCTTGCTACCCTGAAGACAATGAGGAGCCACATGGAGGAAAATCTCACAATGCCAGCCAATAGCCGCCACACGGTCAGACATGCAAGTGAGTCCATCCTAGGTCCATCCGCTGTCAGGGATCCACCAACTGACCACAGATGTATGGTGGAACCCAGCAGAGACCAGACCAGATGGCCTAGTTCAAAAGAACATCTCAACCAATCCACAGAATTATGAAGTATAATGCTTGATATTTTTAGTCACTAAACTTTGGTATGGTTTGTTCCACAGCAAACCTGACAAACATAACAAGCCACTGTAAGCTAGTTTAAAAAAACATGGCACTTCTAGATTCTGGTTCCACATATAAGAAACTTGGAAGTCACCATACCATCCTAATAAAAAGTAAAAATCTAAACAGATTGCCAAATCAACTTTTCTTCTTGGATCCTGAAGAGAGGTAAGGATACAACGTTAGTGAATAAAGGAAATCGCAGCTCAGGAGGCAGAGACTCAGGGGCAGAAACCACCACCAGAATGGTTGCCAGGGATAGGAGAGTCTGAACTGTAATTGACATACTGCTAGAGGCTCAGCATGAACAAATCTGAGAGGTAAAAACTCCAGGGGATCCAATCATAAGTAGGCCCCCACATTTTTGTGAGTTTTACCTCCAGGAGTTTGACCAGATTCTCACAGTAAGCATCAGAGAAAATTTTCTGCATGCTTCTAACAAGGGGAGAGGAAAAGGAAAGATTTTGAAATACACCAGAATGCCCTGTTATTCTTAGCTAAGTCTACTCTAAACATTCCGTCCCACCTAAGGGGTGGTGGGATAAAACATGCAAAACAAGTTATAGCCCAAAGGCATCAGCTTATTAAAAGACAAAGACCTAATTACAGGACTATAGAATATTTTCCCTCCTTCCACATTTTACCATCAGTAAAGACTTATTTACAACAGTTACTTTTACCTATAATGTCACGTCCAGTTATAGAGAGAAAAAAAAAAAAAAACAAACTATAAGTACCAGAACCAGACATGGCAAGGGCATTAGAACTATGAGGCTGGGAATTCAAAACAGTCATGATTAATATGCTAAGGAGTCAAATGTAGAAAGTATGCAAGAACAGATGGGCAATGCAAGTAGAGAGAAGGAAATCCTAAGGAGAACGAAAAAGAAATACTAGAGATCAAAAATGCTCTCACAGAAATGAGGAATGTCTTCTGTGGGCTTATTATTAGACTGGATGTGGCTAAAGAATCTCTGAGCTTGAAAACATACCAATGAAAACCTGCAGAACTGAAAAACAAAGAGCAAAGATTGAAAGAAATAGAACAAGATATCCAAGGACAACTAAAAAAGTTACATAACACAAGAATTTTAGGAGAAGAAAGGGAAAAGGAAGAGCAGGAATATTTGAAGCAATAATGACTAAAAGCTTCCCCCAAATTATTGCCAAATACAAAACTACAAATCCAAAAACCTAAGATAACACCAAGCATATATACGTAAATAATCAAACAAACAAAAAACATCACATACCTAAGTTATGAAAAATCAAAGATAGAGAAGCATTTCTGAAAGAAGTGAGAAGAAAACACTTTACCTATAGAAAACTAAAAACAGAAATTACTTATTAAATTTGTCGTCAGACACAATAAAAAGATCAGTAGTTGACAGGAATTGAGGTGATGATGAGCAGGAGGATCATAGAGTAATTTTAGGTCAGTGAAATTACTCTGTATGATACTGTAATGGTGGATACACGTCAGTATGCCTTTTTCCAAACCCATAGAATATAGAATACCAAGAAATGAATCATAAAAGAAACCGTGGGATTTGGGCAATAATGATGTGTCAACACATAGGTTCATTGATTGTACCAGATATTCCTAGGGTGGTAACTGTAGTAGGGGTACTGATAATGCAGGGGAGGCTATGTATGTGTGTGGACAAGGGTTTTATGGGAAATCTCTACCTCTCTTAAAATTGACTATAAAACTATAACTCTTCTTTTTATTTAAAAAAAAAGATTTCTTAAAATGTGAACAGTTTAGATCACTTCAATTTAAAAGACAAAAAAATGATAATGTAGTGAATTAATTATGCTTCTCTCTACATTCAGATTTAGTAAATGTGCAGATAATTCATTTTCCAAGGCAAAACAATGAAATAGTGGGATTTCTCACAAAGCAGGGTTTTCTATAAAAGAATAAATGGTCTTCTCTGGAATAAACAGAGTAAGACCCTACACCCATCATAAGGATTGTCAGAAATGTCACCTATGACATTGTAGACAACACTTACACTGCATTATGCAACCCTTGGACCTTGCCCATATGAAGAATAGAACTTCTCTACTTAATCACTAAAACATAACATTGTGTTTAGTTCTTCTATCCAAAGATCCCAACTTCACTCACACAATCATTCCACAAATATGTGTTCAAACATGTTGTATGCTTAAGCACCATCCTCAGTGCTAGAGCAAAGCCAATCATAGTTCCTACCCTAATGGAAAAATGGGCATTTAATAAGTCATAAGTGATATGCAGGTTATTATGAAAATCTAAAATTAAGGAAGTTGGTTTCATTGGGGAGTTTGTGGAAACCTTTGCTTTCAAAAAAATGCTTGCTTTGATATCTCAAGGATCTATGGCATTAAGCACAGAATTTGCAGAGGAAATGCTTCTCTGAGCAGAAAGATCAAGAGATGTAAATATTCTACTGAGACTGAGTGAATAAGGTTGAGAGACTGAAGAAAGACCAGGAAGCTCTGTTCCTGAGTGATAAGGGTCGTGACACAAGAGAAGCTTAGACAACAGTATTGACCTTTAAACTAAGAAGGACCTCACACTTTAGAAGAACCTGTGGGGACTCGGAGCCAGTAGTGTCCTTCTCCATGAGGAAATAGCTTCTGAGTCAAAGAAATGATGCCCTCCTAGAGTCCATGCTTCTCTCTTTCTAGGCCATTCTTTGAGCATAGGATACATAGAATTCCTTCTTCAAAGGATCCCCACCTGGTTTCCAAGGCCTACAAGACCTCATTCCCAAGTCAGTCTTCTGATGTGTTGATCATGCTGATGGAGATGGTACCTGTAGGCCTGAACAATGGGAGGACTGTGGGTAGATTGTTGGACTGGTGAGTGGAATGCCTACTTACAGTAAAGGATCCTTCAATAAAGAACTCCACAAGGAGTTTAGAAAGTCGAAAGGAAACCTGACTTTCCAGGTCATTCAGTATTTGCCAAGAGAGAAGGAGCTAGATTGACTTATTATTTAAAATATTTAGGCATAGGGTATGTGGACCTCTATTCCTACTTTTGCCCAGGGATGCATAAATATTAGGCAAGTTTACTAAACAGTTACACAGTGGCCAAAGAACACAAAGTCTTGCAGTCAGGACTTCTCAAACTTTAATGAACGTACGAATTACCTGGAGATCTTACAAAATTGAAGGCACTGACTTTCCACTTCTAACAAGCTCCCAGGAGCTGCCCATGTCCTGGTATAGGGACCACACTTTAATTAGCAGGTTTTAGGGTGTTTTAAGAAGTTTTGCTTTCATTTTATTTCTTTCCAAAGAGTCATTAGAAGTTCTTGAGGGATTTCAAGGGACAGATTTCATTTGGAAAAAGAGGACAATAGCTGGAATGTGAAATATAGATTAAAAGGAGGACAAAGCTGACACCATTGGGCAAGAGAGGAGATAAACAGGCTTACAACCATCAAGAATGATCTGCAAGATTTTTGAATTGAAGAAGGAAGGGGAAAAACTCCAGCAAGGACAAAGTTCAAAGAAGCGAATGGGTCAATAAATGAATTAACGAATTGCCTGTCATTCTCTCAACAAAGGTTTCAGATTAGCAGAATTCAGCATCATTCTACTTGTGTATGATTGCACAGAATTGATAGGCTTTTTTCTGTCCCCTTGTAGATAGTTCAAAACCATTTTTAACCCAAATTACCTCTAACCTTCCTCTTTGCCCTTTCCAGAGAATTAAATAATGCAAGTGATAGCAGTTACAATTATAACCATCTCAATTCATCTGCATTCCTTCTGCATTTAGTTAGGTCATATGAGCAGTTTCTTCCTTTAATTAAGTGGTTCTGACTGTCACACACTCGTCTCAGAATGATTTCTCCAGTATCCAAGTGATTAAACAGAACTCTTCTTCCCACACTCAAAAGGCTCAGAGCCCAACCAGCCTGCAGGGAAATGCACTCTCCCTGGGGCTGCCTTCTCCCGAGGCTTGCCTGCATCCAGGTTGGGCTCTTGGGAATGTTCCCTGACTTCAGAAGGACTTTCACTTTCTTTGAGACATAGTGACAGGATTCAAGGTCCTGCTGGGTTAATCACTCAGCTCTACCAGCTGCAGAATCATGCTGTCCCATGGGAGCTGGTGCCTCAAGAGAAGGATGGTTCCCAGCAGCACATGACATGTCTGGGATATGACGCTACAGTAGGTTTTCTCCTCTGCTAGTCCTACCCCTCACCCCACTTTGTACCTTTCTGCTGGGACTCACAAAAGGCAGAAGAGGCAATACTTGGAGGAGTTTCCAGCCTAAATTCAGCAGAAGAGTCTTAGCCCTCTTATAAATGCCCAGGGAAATTTCTTTTAATTCAAGGCACAACATTCTCAGGCTGGAATACCATTTATTTCCCATTCTCAAACTGTGTAATGGTCCCAAAGATGGTTGGCTTGATTTGCGTACATTTCAAGAGCATCTTCATCTTTTTTATCTTCATTTATTGTCCTCTCCCATCCTCCTTGCTGCTTTAGAACTCTGTATCAAATATTTATACATGTTCATTTCTTGGCTATACCCCATTTCATCATTCCCTCCCATAGAGCATGATCCTTTATGAAACCTGCTTCCTTCCTCAACCCCCATGTCTACCCACTGCCTTCTTCCTCCACATTCACTGTGTGAAACTGCTTGCTCTGAGCTTAATTTATGGGAATATTTGTTTCTCTCTCATTCTATAGTATGCTCATAAAAATGCATTTTTGTGTGTGTGTGCTTCATCTTTAGCATTTGCTTTGCCCAGTCATGACTACTATTTTAGACAATTCCAAGTGCCTGACACCCAAGGTCCCTAATTCAGTGGGAGCCTATAAGGACAGAGCATCAAGAATGACAGGGGCTGGGGAGATAGCTCAGTCGGTAGAGTGCTTGCCTTGTAAGCACAAGGCCCTGGGTTCGATCCCCAGCACCCCCCCCCCAAAAAAAAAGAATGACAAGGACCTGGCAATGCAGTAGGAGTAGGAGTGCTCAGGGGCTCGTGACCAGCCTGAGAACACAAGTCCCATGAAATGGGACAGCCACTTCTTGGTTCCATCTAGTTGTGCCATGTGAGAAGTTTTGCTTACATCTTTCAAATTTTCACCATAAATTGAAAAGCCAATTTTAAAGTAAAATTTTCAGATTTTTATCTTTTAGCTCAATGAAATAAAAAAAAATAATAATGTATAGCTCAAGCAGCCCATTTGTACGCTAGTAGGTCAGGCCCTTTGGTTTGTAGTTATTTTGCTGCAAGGCATGCCACAAACACATTCTCATTCCCAGGTCCTTGGAACACTGCACTTGTTCACCTGTCACTTCTCATGAGTGCTCTGAACAGTGAAATGAGGAGCAATTGAAAGAGTTCAAAATGCTAGAAAGTATCCCCAACATGTCTTCCATCAGATTATAACCCAAGTAAAGCAGGGCAACCTTGAGTCCTGTCTCTGCTTGTCAAGGCATCAAACAATAACAAATAAACAAAAAATCTTCTTTTAGAGCCTGAAGAATAACATTTAATTTTATTCTACATTTCCTTAAAAGGTGGCACAAAAGCCTTCCCCCCAGGGGCATGGAATTCTTCTTAAAACTCTTTCTGTCCAGAGTCTCTCCCTCAGTATCTGTCAATCACCACCCTACCTCTCTTGCTATTTCTACATTGTATTAGTCAGGGTTCTCTAGAGGAACAGAATCAATAGGAAGTATGATTATAAAAAGGGGATTTATTAGATTGGCTTACATGAACAGAAACTGGATAGTCCACAATGGCTGTCTGCAGCTGGAGAGCTGGAAGAACCAGCCTCTGCACAGTCCAAGAGGTGGAAGCCCCAAAACAAAAGGATCAATAGTACTACCCTAGTCTGAGACCAAGGCTTCTGGAAACTACTTGGAGAATCTTTGACAGAGTCCACTTTGGAAGAGTGAAGAAGCGAGAGTTCGATATCCTCAGACTTTCTAAGCAGCAATCAAGAAATCAAAAATGCATTTGAGAAGAGTCGGACTTGCATCTACATCTGCTTCACTGTTCTTCCAACTTTTATTCCATCCAAGCCACCATCCTACTGGGCAGTGCTGCCCATGCTTAGGGAGGGGCTCCACTTCAGTTCACTATCCCACATGCCAATCATTCCCAGACACGCCCTTATTGACACACCCAGAAACCTCTTAATCATTGGTATCCCTTAATCCAGTCAAGTTGACAATTCAAATTAACCATTACGTACATAATCCCAAACACTCAGTGCCCTCTTTTTGTGCCCCTGTGCTCAGCACAGGCCTCTACTATTTGGGGTAAAGCAAATATCCTTCCTGCCCTAGAACTGTGGCCAGAAAAATCATCCACCAAGAAATAAGGGCATTAATATTCAGGCATTTTAACACTTCTGCACATGACAGTATGATTTCTAAAGAATCCGTCACCATCTTGCAAGATCCTACCATCCTTCAAAAGTCCTACAGTCACTTATAGCTCCCAGAGAATCTTTCTGTACTTGAGCTAATTCTTAAAGCTAGTTTGCTTAATGATTAGTCATCTAATGATTATGTTATCTAATACTTAATCCCTCTCTGAATGCTTTCCATTATCTTTTTTTTTTTTCTTGTTTGAATCTCTTTTGCTTTTTAATAATTTTTCAACAAATTTGCCTGCAGGCACTTCCAAATTATTTTTATATTTTAAATTGCACTATTCTCAATGTGTGTCCTTGCAGGTACCTTTTGATATTTTATGTGCATTCCAATTATTTAAGGATATTTAGCAAACTTGTCTAAGGGACTTATTTTTGTATTAACTGATACTTTAAATTTAATATTAAAAGTATATGGATTCTAACTGATCTCTACATGAAGAGATACGTTGTGGTGTCATCAGTGCCCTAGTATGGGTACCATCTCCTCACACCAGCTATGTTCACTAGTGCTCTCAGTGTGACCCTTGCAGTCACAGGTATCTCCAAGTTTCTCTCCACTGGAGGAAACTGCTTATCTTTGCTGGGGGGGTGGGGGGGGGGCTGTAATCAGCATCATCCAAACTCTTTCTGTGATACTTTTCATCTATTGTAGGAAATTTACCTTTAACAACTAAAAATAGTCAGGTTCCTGACCCTGAGGATACCAAACATCTCTGTGTGCTGTGGTTTGGGGAAGTATCCCCCAAAGGTCCATGTGTTAAAGGCTTGCTCCCCAGGGTACATCCTGGGAGGTTGTGGAAACTTTAGAAGGTGGGACCTAGTAAAACATACTAGTTAAACATCTCTAGAGGGATACTCTTGAAGGGGGCTGTGGGACCACAGTCTCTTCCTCTTCCTTTTTTGCTTCCTGGCTGTTGATTGCTCTACCATCTTCTCCTGCCATGAGATGTTGCCTTGTCAGAGACATAAAGCTCTGCCTCCACCCCATTGTTGATCTGTAATCTCTAATACTATAGTCCAAAATGAATTGTTTTATTTTATGAATTAATCATCTCAGATATTTCATAATAGTAACATGAAGCTGACTAACACTATACATCATAGATTTCATTTCCACCTCAGTAACTTAGTAGCTGGTTGCCTCTGGGTAAGTACCTAACCTTCTTGCACATCTAGCCTTGAGGTTCCTTTATCTTTAATGAAAAGAATGATATTACCCTCATAAGCTTTATAACAATCAAAAAAATCTATGTAACATGCATATGCCTAGAGGCATTCAATAAAGGAGGAGGAGGAGCAAGAGGAAAGGGGTATCATAATTATTCTACAGAAGACAGCTTCTGAACAACAGAACAAGCCAAAGGACATTTTCTAAGATTTAGGGAAGAGTGCTCATAACCACTGGGCTTTTGACCTTATGGAGGAAATGGAAAACAGCAACAACACCCTCCTTTGACGTCTCTGAAAATTTCCAGTGAAACTATTAAAGCAATCTGTGAAATGTTACATCTAGCTGAATTAAAATATGGGGAAGAAAAATCAACCTTTAATCCTGTCCATCATAGTAGGAGGATTCTTTGCTCCTCCATCCGTATCCTTGGAAGTACTCGTGGCCATGGTCTTATCCAGGAAATCCTTTGAATTACCGAGTCCATGTTATGAGTTCTTTTTCTTTCCTGGTTTCTTCAGTCAACCCCACCACTAATTATCATATTTCATCTACATCTGCCTCAGGCCACCCCTTTTACTAGATGATAATATAATTAAAGGTGCACAAGGCAAGAAGTACTTATATGAGACTCCTGTCCTGACGGAATGGAAATTGTAAACAAAAATAGAGATTATTGATGACAGAATATTTGAATCTTTTACTGTTTTCAGAGATATGTAGAGCATACATCTGATACTACAGAGGAAAAATATGTTAGGGACAGAAGAGATATATTCATTCAGAGATGCACCAACACCATCTGGTCCCTCAGAAAGGCTTATAGACAGAACATCCACAAGGTGCGACTCCTTTTCCCCACCCACCCCTAAAGCTGAGTCTTTCTAATTTCCTTTTGAAAGAAGAAGTTCATTGTCCTTCAAATCTTTCCCCTTTCTTGACTCTGGTGGTCACTTCTTTCAGAACAAAATTGTCACCTGACTTTGGATATGACCAACGACTGGTAAGTTTATCACAACACCCAGTTCAATTCCACAAAATCACACCCTGTTTCCTAAACCAGAAGTACCCAAAAGACCCTAGGAGAGATGGTGCTGTAGGCAAGATGCCTGCTTGAGTAGAAATGGGTCAGTCCCTTGTGTAGAGCACAGGCAGTTGATGCTTG
The DNA here is from genome assembly GCF_902686445.1 of Sciurus carolinensis. Taxonomy (NCBI): domain Eukaryota; kingdom Metazoa; phylum Chordata; class Mammalia; order Rodentia; family Sciuridae; genus Sciurus; species Sciurus carolinensis. The sequence goes on from NC_062214.1 coordinate 41,036,088, forward strand.
TCAATTCACAACTGATGGCGGCAGGTGAGAAGAAACTGTCCTGGACGGGGACAACTTCACAGTTCTTCTCAGTCTGTCCCTAAGCCACAGCAGGTCAGCAGGGTCTCCCTCCAGGCACACACACACACACACACACACATGCACACACACGCACGCACACACACACATGCACACACACACACACACACACATACACATGGAAACAACACGTTGACTCAAAACTCTTCCCTGTTCTTCTGAATCTAAGTGAGATATTTTAATCTTTCCAAATTCCTCCTTCCTCCTATTTTCCCTTATTAAAAAACAGCATATGCTTTTTGTAAAAATATTCATACCTAACAATAAGCCAAAGAAAAGAAATTTTACTCATAATTCTAGATGTTCTCAAACCGTAACATATATGTAGTGATTCTTCAGACTGTCTGAAGCATTTTTCAACTTTATAATGCATTGACACATTGTTCTTATGTTTTTATGTCATTTGAAAATGTAAGTTTAATGGCTCCGATTGCTGTTTTCTCTTTTGCTGATGTTTGCACTGCTCTCCTCTCTTCTTTGAGGGACATAGCTGGTTGCTCTATAGTGCATGAATACATGAGTGAGGCATCTTACTCCTTTGTAGCAGCTTTTTAAATCACTGCAAAATCTTTGAAACTACCCCTGTTGAGGGGAAGAATGTGCTTCCCTTCCCAACCTAGGTTTTATGACTCACTTCTAAATAGAACAATAAGGAGAAAGCATCATTGTATGACTACTAAGACTAGGTCAGAAGAGGTCAGACAGCTCTCCTTGATTGTCCTGGAATATTTGCTCTTAGACTGCTTGCTTTCAATATACACTTTCTTGAAAACCAGATGCCATGCTATACCACGTGATGAAGTCCAAGTCACATGGGAGGGCCATGTGTAGGTGCTTGGATTGACAGCCTATCCTTCAGACCAAGCATCAGGAGTGTGAGTGAGAACTCCAATATGGAAGCTGATCCTCCAGCCCCACCTGTCCAAGATAAGTCTCCCTTCGCCCACAGAGTCTTCCCACTAAGGTCTCAGTTCTTTAAACAAAGAGTTCTTCACTTTGCCATGTTTGAATTCCTGGCTCACAGAATCTGTGAACATGTAAAAATTGTTGACTTACACCACCAAGTTTGGGATTATGGGCAAACTAGTATTGAGGCAGCAATTATACATGGAACATCGTAGACTAAAATAGACTTGATTAGTCAGCATGATGGGCACATTCTAAAGACAGAGTTAGGGAAGCAAAGGGGCTAAATGAACATAACCTATTGAGAAAATAAAAATATTGCAATTCTGGGGGTAGCAACCCTCAGAGAATTCTGTTCATTTTCTGTGTAAAACTATTAGTAGCAGAATCTTTTATGTTTGAAATAGTAAATCATAGTAGCATCTTTTGAAATAGCAAATCCTGGATGCTTAAAATATGATTCAGTTTTTTAGAAAAGAGGGTCTTACAAAGAAAAAATTCACAATGAAGTAAGAAATAAAACTAATTCCAGCATCTTTCTTCAAAGGTGGGATGAGGCTTGCTTTAAAAGAGACAATTTTGCCAAGCGGTTCAGGACAAGAATTGGGGGATCAGATTTACCTGGGTTCAAAATATTTCCCTATGATCACTTCATCAGTTTCAGAAAACTGCATTTCATCATTTGGAAAACAGGGAGAAGTTTCACTCACAAGGTTGCTATGAGGACTAATGACATAATGGATATGATGTACTCAGCACAGTGCCTAGCATAGGGCAGAGCTTGGTCAACTGCAGTTGTTACTATCTTCCTGTTACTGATAATGCTATTTTTACAGTTCTTCCAGTCTAGCTGGGAATAAAAGATTATTACATACATAGGTTGGAAAAAGAGGAACTTAATAAAGACTACATTATTCCATCTCTTACCCAAAGGGCAATTTTAGGACTCTGGTCATTACAGTACAGGAGAGAGTTTATAGAGGAAGGTGATCATGGGCCCTTTCCCTGGGCCAGCACAGGGAAGGGTCTTCCCTTCTGAGGGTGAGCTATGCTAATCCACTGTGTACTCTTAGACTTGAGGAGTTCCAAAGGGAAGGTAATGATATGGGGTAGGTATGGATAGAGCTTGGTGCTGTGTTTGGGATTCCTATGCTGGACAGAGCTGAGGTGGGAAAGAGAAGGACGTGGGCCATCTCCCTCCACAGGGCCTCGTGCCAGTGTAGAACTCTGAGGCATCAAAGAATTCTAAATGTGAAGCTGCTTTCTTTGACAAGGTAGGAGAATAGAACATATTTCATTTAAGAGTTTATTAGTCTAATTTATCACTTTGTAATATTTATACACAGTATGTGAGCCTCCATTTTTATTCCTGCTGTGGACCCCACAAATACTGGAGGCAAAACTGATCATGAAGTTTTCATTATTTACCATAATATCTGATATTTAAATTCTTATTTGTCTTTAGGGAAAGAGTAAGGAAATTAGCCCAACTTTAAAAAAAAACAGGTGTACAATGAACTCTATGTAACACAAGAGGAGAAATAAATTGTTTGGCATAAGAGTCTCAGATTCAATTTTACAGAAGTTAATCTTAAGGAGATAAAGTTATATCACCTCTGCTGTGGAGACCACCCTGAATTCCAATTAGTATAACTCGTTACTCCTTTCTCTTTGCACCCACAGAGCACTTAATTGAAACTTATTTTTTCAGAATGTATCATGCATCTGTATTGTCTTCTGGAATATTTTATTTTTTTTAATCACAGATTTCTTCAGAGAACAATAAGAGACCCAGGAAAAAATACAGCATAGGCACAACTGGAAATGGGAATGTGATTTCAGGGAGTCTATGAACTTGAGGTGAAGAGCCTTGGTTTCCCTGGGTTAGTGAGTGGAGCATTACTGCTTCTACCCTGCACCACTTGAGACTCCACAAGTACCCAAGCCAGACATGAAAATAAGCATCAGGTTTTGGTATCTGTTGTGACTTAGCAATCATGTCTAAATTTGGTAGCTTACAAGAAGAATGGTCAGGATTCTACACTTCAGGCAAGGCATGGTGGCAATGGCTATGCCCTGCATGTCACTCACTGCAGAGGGCTTGACCAAGAAGGAATGAGCCAGGACAGCTTCACTACCTGTCTGGAGCCTCTGGCTATAGCTGCTCTGGGCTGACTGGACCTGTTTCCTTCTTGTTTTCCCTATAGTTTCATAGCCTTCCCAGCCTCTCTCCACACGAACTTTCCAACAGGATAAATGACCTTTATATGTAGTCCAAGGCTTCAAAAGACAGCTTCTGCAGATGGCTTGCCTGCTAATATCCCATTGGACATTAGCAAGTCACATGACCCAACCTCAGCCTTTGAGGAGAGAACTACACAGAGATTTGAATGCCAGTGGTGTGCATGGCTTACCAGGGCTTTCAAATAGCAATATACAATATTACCTTCCTGAATAAAAGGAGGACAACACAAATAATCACAGTCCATTGAAGATACTTCATCATGGGGTTGGAGTCTACTTAGGTCTTCATATCATTTCAGCCTCTGAGCAGAAATCTTAGGGCAGTTTCTCTGACTACATAACATCTTCCTGTTAGGCACTATTCAAGAATTCCATGACTTCCTTCTTAGATACATATTACAGCTCATAAGTGTGAAGTCCTGTGATTTCCGGTCACTCACACTACATCATGCACTCTTTGAGGACAGGGACTTCAAATGTTTCTCTCACCATGAATCTCAGCCCCTGGAATAGGAACAGATACATGGTAGATTCAATAAATATTTGAAGGGAGGGACCCCAGAGGGAGGAAAAAAGAAAGGAGCAAGAAGGGAATAGAAAGGAAATTCTATATGGTTAAAATTTTGGGAATTCAAGGTATGATGTGATTAACAGTAAAATCCACTGGATTTTGCTACACGTCAGACATGATATTAAGGTGGACATCCCATTTAATCTTCAACCACCATATGAAAGAGTTAATAGTCATTCCATTTTAAGGGTCAGGAGACTGAAGTTTCCAGTACTCAGTGATTTTCCTAAAACTGAAGAGCTGGCAAGTGGCAGAAGTGGCATTTGACCCAGGAAAGTCTTATCTCAAAGCTCACACCCTTGACCACTCTTAACCACTATCTCATTTCTAAGTACAATTAGTGTTTAGAGACAGGAGGAGAGTATGTAAGAATGCAAACTAATCTCAGTGTTCTCTCAAGGACTTTCTGAGATGTACACATACTCAAAAGAAAATGAAACGTTTGTTGCTTTGTAACAAAAAGGAAAAGACAAGAAAAAGGAAATTTCAAAAGAATGGTAGAGACCAAAGCAGAAAGACGGAGTGAAAAATGAAAGCAGAAGGAAGATAATGAGGCAGAAAGGACTGACACAGAGGGATGCTTGGGTGGGTGGACCTGCATTTCATTAGGAAGAGGGTGATGATTACACCTCCCAGCAGGTGGGAAGGAGGATTAGCTGACCAAAGTATTCAAATTGGCTTAGCAAAAGGCAGCTACTAAGATGAGTCATAATTTCAAAGCACTATAGATAAAAAATGTACAAAAAAGAGAATTTTATAGCAAGGACAAATGTTTATTAATCACAAAACCAGCATATGAGACTTCCAGTTTCCTGCTGCAAAGATAAAATATATTTCTGTAGAAAAATTTAAAAGGCATAGTCCACACCCACCAGAATAACTAAGATGAAAAAGATACATTAGACCAAGTAGTAGGATGCAGAACAATGGAGCGGTTCTGTGTGCTGGAATACTTCCAACAATACTCTTTTTGTAGGAATGTAGCCCACTTTGGCACCCTCTGAAGCTGACCATATAGGCATATTCTATGATCCCACGATGTCACTAGTGAGCATATACTCAATAGAAATGCATCCATGTACTCAAAAGATGTGCTAGAATGCTCATGGCAGCGCTATTCATAACAGAGTCCAACTGGAAATGATCCAACTGCCCATCAACATAGTAGAGCAGCTAAATAAATCATGGTATATTCATAGTCTGGAAAAAAATACAATGATGAGAAAGAACAGGGTACAGTTACATACAAAACTACAAGATAAAGCTCCCAGACATAAACACTTAAAATTTAAAAAAAAGGGGGGGGAGTGTGGCAAGAATGGAGGAAGGAAGGACTGTATAGAGGGAAAAGAGGGGTGGGGGGAAGGGGAAAATAACAGAATGAATCAAACGACATTAACCTATGTAAATTTATGATTACACAAATGGTATGCCTTTACTCCATGTACAAACAGAGAGACGACATGTATCCCATTTGTTTACAATAAAAAAAAAAAAAAAAGAAAGGAAGCAAACTATGCCCTGGGGAGTCAAGATGGTGGTTACTCTTGTGGAGAGAGGATAATATGACACAATATGGATAATACACCACAATAAATAATTTCAAAGAAAGTATAGAATGTTCATAAATGAAATAAACATCTTGAAGAACTCAAGACCAAATAAAAACACAAAGAGATCAGAAGAGAAGCAAGGTAGGACAGGGGAAAAGTTAACAGATACTATGTAGCAATTCTCATAGTCATGATCTGTTTAGGGGACACAGAGGGATCATTCCGAGGGCTTCTGAAGGAACCCTTAGGCTGGAGATCTTAGAAGAGTTCACGATCCTTCTTAGAAAGTCCTTGTTTGAAGTCAAATTTAAGAAACAGGAAGGTACAAGACTATCATCTTTCTTTGCCCAGATTCTAGCATTGTGCCTTATACATAGTAGGTTTGGAGTAAATGCATGGTGAATGAGTGAAGAATAAAAAGGATTATGTGTTTTCTTCTTTTAAAATTGTGTATCCAGCTGGATTATTCTAGCAATCGATCATGACACCAGGAGAACATGAATTTATTTGGGAGATACCCCCACAAAGTACCTGTAGGAGTAGGGAAGTGAGACAAGGGAAGGGAAGGTACCAGTACAGGGTGAGTTAATGAGCAGATTTCCAGTATGATCAACTGGGGTTGATTCCACTGTTTCATGGTATAAAACATGGGGTGGCCTCAGCCAACTTAGGAGGAAGCTGAGGTATTGATACTGCCGCTTGCATTTATCCTTAGCTCCCAGAAAGCTAACTCTCTGGCAAGTTCCAAAGGAGTTACAGATGCTTCCCAAAGAACATCATGAAATAGAGAGTAGTAAGAGGAACAGGGAAAGGCACCCAAAGTATCTGCTACAGCTGACTGTAAAATCTATAACTAAAACAAAAATTAAAAAAAAATAACTCATTGGAAACATAATTTTGTTTTCCTTCAATGATTAATATGGACCAGGAGTGAGGATTATAGAGACAGAAGTAGGGTTCAGAACTGAAAGTAAACATGGTAAAAATCTCAGTAGGAAACAACACTAAGACCCTCTTCCTTGGCTGCTTTTTGATATTTAAAACCCTTCCTCACACTGTTTACTCAACAAACACCCTGAAGTATCCCACTTGAGAAGTTCTAAGAAAAATAGCAGTTGAACATCCAATGTCCCATGTCCCTCTGTCCATCTTTCTGGAGTCCCATCTCCTAAATACTTTGCTCTGAGAAGGCACATGGCCTGTTTGGTTTATGTTCACACATGACTTACATCATGAGCTGCCAGAGTTTTCAACAAAAAGGTATTGTGCAAGCTGGCTCCCTATCTCCAGTTTCATTCCAGCATCAATTAGAGATTGGAAAGAACACAAGTTTCATTTGGAAAACTCACCCTCCAGAAAAGTCATTCAGATGCCAACTTTTAAGATCAGTGTTTAGAAGAAAGGAGCCTTAGCTATTTTGGAAGTGAAGGTGTTCCTGCCCAGCCCTCACCTGACCCCCTCAGTCTCATTAAAATTCTACCCAACCATGGCTGTTATTACTAATTCCATAATGACAGTAGAGTATTAAAGTAAAATTTTAACAGTTCTTCAGTTAATCATTAAAATTAGCCTATCAGGGTGAAGAGATCTTCCACTGTTTCAGTGCTGTGTAATTTCAGATAATAAGTGAGATGATGAAAAAGGATTTTTAATGCATTATAACTCCACGGAGGCCATTGAGACTGTGTGCATAGATATTTTGAAATGCCAGTGAGGGCCAAAAACAAAACACAGCAAAATAAAACCTAGATCCAAGCAGAGCCCATGTTAACAATGGTTTCCAGAGACAGTATCAGGACTGGATATGTTGTAAGGAAGGGTTGTTTAGGGATGCTCTTTTAAAATTGCTTCTTATGAAAACAAAACAACAACAACAACAACAAAAAACTTTAACTCCTTTTGGTTTATGACATGGTGAAAATTTATAGCCATCAAAAACTAAGACCAAGTCTTATTTTGGAAAGATTTATGACTGTGAATAATTTTTTAAAAAGTACAGTACTAGGAATTTGGAGATACCATCAGCTCCTTAAGGGGACTGACTATACTGCCTAAGTACTCACAAGAAGTATTGTTCCGTAAATGCAATGGTGCCCATCAGGAGTGGGTACATGATAGATACACAATAAACTGTTCTTTAGAGTAAATATTTTAAGGTGTTTTCCTTGGAGCTACAATTTAAAATATTGTCTGGAAATACTTTCAAATTTACAAAATTTTCAAAATGAGCTGCACCTTTTAAAAAATTGAAACTGTCTGGTGTAATTGAGAAACTGTGGTGACAGCTGCAAAACCCATCAGCATCTTTGGAAAGGCCTTGTCGAGAGCTGTTTCTTGTCCCAGAGTTGGAGCACCTTGCTCTTGATGGGAAGGAAGTGGTCCTGAAGATGTGACAGCCCCAACATCCTGTTTCCATCTGTCTTCATGCCCTCCTTGTGAAGTGAGGGCATTTAAACTGTGTGCCGCATCCCCCTTCTTTCATTTTTTCTTTTGTATTTAGCCTTTAAATTCGTTGCACAGCTTTCTCCTAGTGTCTATAAACCCCAATTATATAGAAGTTTTAAAGACATGAAACTGGTTCCACAAATAAAATCTGAAAAATGATGATGTGTATAAGGTTAGCTCAATGTCAGTGACCTTTCTCACGTTCCTCCTGTTTTATTGCAATTGGATTCAAGACTATTCTGACGAAGGTTTTTGTTGTTTTGTTTTGTTAACCCTAGTTTCTCCCAGATTCCTTTTTTTTTTCTTGAGTATGTATTTTTTACTGAAAAAAATCATTCATAAATTAACATATAAAAATGTACAAACACATGAGACTCCTTGTCTTTTAAACAGAGCAAAACTACTTAGTGATGAACTGAAACCCCTTTGGTCTTAGACATTTATTTTTTTCACCTTTGGTCCTAACTGCCATATTGGTTTTCTGTGTTTTCCTTTGTTTTGTAACTGACTTCTTGTGGTTGGACATTAATGAAGGCAGGTAGTTGGGGAAAGGACACAAATGATAAGATGGTTTCAATTCCAGCAGTGCTAGAGAAACATGGACCGAAAAATAGATCCAAGATCAAGTCAGGGATTTTGTCACTGGTCATCTGTGGTAGACTGTGGTTCCAAAAAGAGCCTTAAAATACCCATAGCTCTCTTATGATGCACTGGATATTCTTCACAGTGAGATGTGGGGTCTATATCCCCTCCCCTTGAGTTGGAGCTTGTGACTATGGCAGAAGGCTGTGATGTGACTTCTGTGGGTATAAAAGGCCAGTGGTGTTCACACAGGACACAGGCTTGGAACCAGTTACTCTGTGAGAAAGTTCAAAATAGGCCACACAGAGACACCACTAGAGGTCCTGAAACTACAAAGGGAGAGAGAACTGATAGTGACCCAGTGCTTCAACGGTCTGCAGTTTCTGCTTCTAGTACCTTCCAACTGAAGGTACTTCCAATCTTCAGTGAGAAGACTGAACCACCCAGTTAGATCCTGCCTGAATTCTGGACCCTCATAAACTAAGAGGGATGACAAAATAATTGTCATTGTTTTAATCCACTAATTTTGGAATGACTTATTACACATCAGTGCATAACCATAACACCATTCATATCTTTAAAATCTTGAAAATCCAAATCATGGGGGAAATAATAATTAGACAAGACTCCTACTTATTTTTTTAATGATAGTGTAATAGATTTTAATATGAATATGGTTCATCAACCACATGATTTTGGTTCTTCTGAGAGAATTTATTTGTTTCCAAAGGATTGGGTTTTAAGACCAATTAAGGAATATATGCTTAATGTGTCTAATCGAGATAGACCCAACAAACTCGAGTTTGATCTTAGTGTGTAGGGAGGAAATTACAGTCTTCCAGACATTCTTAAACATAGCAATATGCTGTACAGTTCCTTTCAAGCAGAAATTATTCCAGGAATTACTAGGCTGACCTTATAATAGAGACTTGGTTTAATTAGTCAGATGTACTGGACTCACTTTGATCTGTATTGTACAAGTTGAAAGAACAAAGTTGATATTGTACTGACTAGATTTAACATTGAAAGAAATCTTACTGATGTTGCTGGTAAAAACACAGTCCTTGAATATAGAGGAGATAACTTCTTGGAAGCCAACTCCTTTAGCATAAGGTCACAATTTTCAGAGACTCTTGGCATAAAATGCATCCCAATCAAATAAGTTGTCATGTGCTTTGAGAAGTGCATGTATCCATTAGCTTTAGCTGTGTAACAAACCATCCAAAAATGTAGTGGCATAAAACAATAACCATTTTACTTAGTTTGCACTGTGGGTCAGTTGGGCAGTCCTTCTGGTCTGGGTTGGCTCATCTCCATTGGGAACTCTCATGTGCCTATGGTCAGCTGGCAGGTAATCTTGTGGCTGGATGATTTAGTATGGACTTTTCCACTTGCCTTGCAGTACCTAGGCTGTCAGCCAAGTTAACAAGGTGACTTCCAACTTTTGTACTTTGTTTCTTCTTCTTACCTTCTTTCATCCTCTAGCAAGCTAGCTTGGGCAAGATAATATAACAGTCTTAATATTCTAGGTATGAGCTGGACAGCAAACCCCACTTTTCCAGTCTAGTTAAAATTCCACTGGACAAAAAAAATATATGACTAAGCTCAAATTTGAAGTGTGGAATAGATATTCCACTTCTTGGTGAGAGATGTGACACAGTCACATTGCAAAGAGATGTGCGTTCATGGAGAGCAAGAATCTGGGGTCATTTTTTTCAACTGCTATAGGGAGTTGCTCACAGTCATACTGTGAACTTATAACCAAAAATCTGCCAACAATAGCTTTCATTCATTCACCAGAAGATGTCAAGAGGACACAAGAAGAAAACAACACCCACCTGCCACCCATTCTAGCTCTCTAAAAGCTGTCATCTCCCAAAACATGAACCAGAATATTTAGTTCTGGATAGTTAGTTCTATGACATGGAGCATAATATTTTTTTAAACACATAATGATACTTATTCAATATAACAGCTGTGAAATGATTATAAAAGAAGTGCAGGAAAAGTCCATCAGAAATAAGATTAGGGATAATGTTTCAGCTCTGCAGCTTTCACTGGCCCTGGGAAAAGAAATGCAGAAAGAAAGGGTAGTTAACTTTCTCCCTCTTAATGAACATTATGAGGACAAATAGTCTGTTCACATGTACCCTTTTGGCGGCCTGGTTAATTTGTTAAGCCCAACTGGACACATAAAGAGATACTCTTTATCTTCATTAAACCAGATGAGAATGAATGGCAACCATAGCATCATTTCTCTGGTCTGATGGGCTTCGTCAAAGGGTCTGGGAATCTTTTAAAAACAGATACCCATGAGCTTGACTGGGTCAGGATTTGTTCATGTCTTATTACAAACACTGGCTTCTCCCACTTCCATTCAGAGACTCAGGTGAGCCAAAACCTGCTTCTAAGAACATGCAGAGAAAGACACAGGTACACACATACACATAAGCATGCATATGTGTGCACACACACCAACACACACTTATAAACCAGCATGACAACTTTTGTCTCACAAATAAAGAGAAGAGAGGATTGGGTGGAGGTGGGGAGTAATGTGGAGGTAAAAGAGAAATGAGGACAGAGGAGATAATGTAATCTCTTATATAAGTCCATAAGGAGCCATATGGTTAAAAGAAAAAGTGGCTAAAAATATCCTGGTTCTTCCATTTTCAAGCTGGGTGACCCTTATCAGGTAATTTAGCCTTGCTGTACTTCAGTATCCTCATCTGTTAAAACAAAAACAAAAAAATATATATCAAAACTCAAAGGTTATTGTGAAGGTCAAATTAATATTTTTGAGTGCTCAGGGTAGCATCTGTCCCACACTAAGCATCACAAAATTGTTCTTGAGGGATGACTACTAGGTCTGGCATGAAACTGCTAAGAGGTATCTTTGTGACACTGCTTTCAAGCCTGAATGAAGAAGTGTGGCTGAAAATTGGCAGTGGGTCCTCTTCCTGCTCCAACACTGAGTTTTTACCAGCTTTGGAGAAGCCAAGTACTGGAATCTGTGAAATTATTCTTCATTGTCAGGGACCTTGAAATGGGAGTAGGGAAAGGGCAAAGGAAGGAATGGAATACTTCCAGGCAGCATCATAGACAGGAGAAGAGACAAGGTGATGATCATTGGTTCTGCAGTGACAACAAACAGAGACCTTTTGGTTTGTACATGTGCTAGGCCTTTGTGGACCTCCTAGATATAATATACTGGGGGTGATTCAATGGTCAGAGTTTGAAATCATCAAGAGGCTTCTTCATTCAAGTGTCTGGCAAGGTGCTAACTTTCATCTGGAACCTTCTTTTGGACTGTGAACTCACTTATGACAGTCAGTTGAGCACCCCATAAAATCCCTCCATTTGCCTGGGATTCTTCAGCATGGTAGCCTCAGGGTACTCAAAATTCCTCCAGGAGAGTTCAGCACTCCAAAAGCAAGTAGCCCAACTGGCACATTAGCGCGTGCATTGCTTTTATGACCTAACCTCAGAAGGTCATATGACAGCATCACTCCTAATATCCAATTAGTTATTAGTGAGACAAGCTTGCAAAATTTCAGAGGGAGAGAACATAGATTGCACATCTTGATTGGTGAAGCTTCAAAGTTATATTACAGATAAACATGTGGGAGAAATAATTATAGCCAAAATGCAATCTGTCAAAGGGGCTGTCAAGTCAGAATATGTTTAATTTATGTAAACAAATAATTTTTCATTTAAATTTATTTGAACATTTTATTGGTCTTCTCAGGCTGCCATAGCAAAATATCACAGACTGGATGGCTTCAATAACAAAAACTTATTTCTCAATTCTGACGTCTAGAAGTTCAAGATCAAGTTTTTACCAGGACTAGTTTTCTGGTAAGGGCTCTCTTTCTGGTCTGCAGTTGCCCACTTCTCACTATGTCCTCACATGACCTTTCCTTGGTGTTTATGAATGTGTGTTGGTGGGAAACAGACAATACTCTCTGGTGGGTCTCTTCTTATAAGAACACTGATCTTATCAGATCAGGGCCCCGCCCTTAAGACCTCATTTAACCTTAATTACTTCCTCAGAGATCCCATCTCCAAATGCAGTCACACTAGAGGTTAAGCCTTCAACCTATGAATTTTGAGAGGACACAAAATTTCAGTCCATAACATTCTGCCCCTGGTCACCCAATATTCATGCCCTTCTTGTATGTAAAATGCATTCATTCCAAACTAACAGTCCCCCAAATCTGATACCAACATCAATTCTGAAGTCCAAAGTGTCGTGTAAGTATCATCTAAATCAAGGAGTAGGACTCAAGACATGCTTCATCATGAGGTGAAATTCCTCTCCAAACAAGTAATGAAGCCAAATAAGTAATATGCTTCCAGTGACACAGTGACAGATAGGCATAGGAGAGAAACTGTATTCCCAAGTGGGTAATGGGTACCAACAAGTCTAAAACCTAGCAAGGTATATTCAATAGATTTTAACATCCCAAAATAATCCTCTTTGGTTTGATTTCCAGGCTTCTAGACCCACTGGCATCAGATGATTTTCTCACCTTCTGCACTCACTGAAGTGAATGTCATACCCTTGATCTCTGCCAGTGAAGAACCCTGTCCCCAGGGCTCCAGGAAGCTCCTCTCCAAGACTCCATAGAGGGACAGCTTGTCCTATTGAAAACCCAGTGGTAATCCCATACTTCGAAATCAGGGAGGCACTGTCATCATTTCTGAATTACTTTCCTTTTCTGGAAGAATAGCCCACATTTGCAAGAAATAGCTATACTGTCCTGTCCAGAATCTAAATCCACCAGCCTTGCTTTATTTCATCCCATCTCTCTTCTTTTCAATTCAAACTGGCCCTGTTTCTGCTCATATAATCCCATTCTCTCTTTATCAGGTGATAGTCAAGCCAAACCCTCGATGTTCTCTTCTGAACATACTTTCTCATTTTTAGCAATATGGATAGGCTGAGAATTTTCCATGTCTTTAAATTCTGGTTTCTTTTTGCCAACATTCTGTTTATTAATACTAATGTATTCTCTAAGAAGATGCAGGCATTTTTTTCAGCTCTTTTTCTAAACCATGGCCAGAACACCTTAAAAATGAATATTTCTACCAATAATCCCTGTAGGACAATGTAGACTTTTTCTGCTATATATCTTAAAACTCCTCCAACCTCTACATATCACCCAATTCCAAAGCTGCTTTCATATTTTTAAATATTTCTTACAGCAATATCCTACTTCATGATACCCAAATCTTTACTAGTCTGTTCAGGTTTCTGCAACAACTGGGTAGATTAAATGAGTTTCTCATGATTCTTCAGGCTGGAGATCCTAAGATCAAGGTGCCAGCACCATCAATGTCAAGGAAAAGTTTTCTTCCTGGCTTGTAGGCTACTGCACACTTGCTATGTGCTCACATGACCTCTCTCTGTTTTCTCTCTCTCTCTCTCTCTCTCTCTCTCTCTCTGTGTGTGTGTGTGTGCGTGTGTGTGTGTGTGTGTGTGTGTGTTGGGGGGAGAAGTCTCTGCTGTCTCTTAATTAATTAATTGATTAATTCTATCAGATTCAGGTCCTACCCTTATGACTTTATTTAACCTTAATTACTCTCTCAAAGGCTATGTCATCAAAAATAAACATACTGGGGCTTAGGGGTTCCACATATGAATTTTGAGGGTACACTAACATTCAGTCCATAACAGACTTTATATAGATAGGTGATTTACTTGGTATATATAATATTTCATTTTCTCTATGGCAATATTAAAAAGGACAAGCTCAAAGTTATGCTACCATTATATGCCTTGACCTTAAAATAGGAACCTATGAGTCCCTCATATTCTTTGAAACATAACAATTTTATGTGATGAAAGGGTGACAAGAATGGATGCATTAGTAAAATTTCATGGGTAGCAAGGGAATAAAGGGACTCAATTGGCTCTTATGCCTAGGAAAGGTACTGAGTTGGCTTATAGAACTGAAAGGAAAATATACAGGACTCAGGATTCCCAGGACAATGAGTAGAGTCTCAGTCCTGCCAGTTTCCTCTTTCCCTGCCATCTCTCACCTCTGCTTATTTCTTTCATTCTTGCAGGTTGGACTTGTTGTCTATTTTAGACATGGGGTCTTCTACATGAGACTGGGAAAATAACCCACAATTAACCCACATGGTAAAATGTAGCTTCTTTCTTCCAGTGTGAACATATCAACTCCAGGGAAGATCCCTGATTGGCTCTGGTAGGGTCACATGACTACCTCTCGAGCTTACTCTTATTGGGGATAATGCTCCATACTTAACCAGGGCAACTCATACTCATTCTTCGGCAAAGGGGTCAGAATCTGATGTGTCTCCTAATACGTTTCAAAAATATAAACACGAATGTATATTCACATGCTTGGACATGAAAATAAACAGTAGTCCAAAGCCCTTAAGAAGTCAAAATGTTGCTAAAAATTTGCACATACTCTCATGCATTTTGTTCTCCACAGCTGACTCTCTAAGCTGTGAAAGCAGAATAATATTACTGCTGGCAACACTGGTAAACACAGAGATCACTTAGGGATGGCTAGAATTCACAGGCAAATAAAGCAGTTAATCCACAAGCCCCTAACTCCAGTACCTCAAATCTTGTAGAGTCCCTTGTCCTTTGGAAAGTTGATTTTGGATGTAACTGTATGCTTGTTTTCTAGGGGTAGGGTTTGGCCCTGGCTCCAACTAACTCATTGATAGGCTGCTATAGAAGAAGTCCAGCGTCATTCATTGGCAATGGGAGGATGTGTTATTGGGAAATATACATTTTGAAAGTATAATGGAACATAAAAATAATTTTCAAAATGGACTTCCAAAATTTTATCATCTGTGGTAGATTATTTCCTCAGATGAACACATCAATCCCTCCTATCCATCATGATCTTTGCTGTGTGACTTTTCCATCTTCCTACCCAGAAGTGGGTCCTATTTCCCCTTTTCTTTGTCCTGAGCTGGCCTTATGACTGGCACTGACACAAAAATAGGCTGAAGAGAACCTGCAGGGTTTCTGAGTCTAGGCCTTAGGAGACCAGGCAGTTTCCTTTATTTGTCCTTTTGCCATGTAAAGAAATCCAGACTATCCTGCTAGAAAGGGAGACCGTGCAGAGAGGGAAGCCCTGGAGAAGGAGAGAGGCTACCCAGAGAAGAATTGAGGGAGTCAAGCCAAAAGCAGCCCCAAAGCACCAGGTATGTGCATGAGACCGTCTTATTTCTTCCAACTCCAGTTGAGATCCAAGGCCAACACCTCAGAGTAGAGATGAGCCATCTCCCCTCCTCCAGCAGTCCTGCCCAAATATCTGACCCAAAGAAGCATAAGTAATTAAATAGTTAATTGTTTAAAGTCACTGAGTTCTGTAGTAGCTGCAGGTCAACAGAAAACTCATCTACCTTTTCATTCCACTTGGAGAAATTAATCCCACAAATGGAGAGGGCCTGCCAAAATTTGAGCTGTTGCCAGGATCAGAACATGCTTTGTGTCATTACCATGGGATACAGAACATTTCTATCAGCAGACTAAAACCAAAACTAAACTCTTCTAATGGCCCTGTGGGTTCAATGAGTACCCCCAGCTTCCTGAGAACCACTGTATGCTGTTTTGGCAGCTTGGAGTCTTTTCAACCCTTAGTGATTTTTTCTTGCAGAGTTTGACAAGAGACTGTTGACAGAAATTTTTTAAAAAATATGAGATTTGGTCTCCAACTAGGTATACTGTGGCAACAAAGTTTCTATTGGATATCAGTGGAGCATTAGGCAGCTGGACTCTGAATCCTAATAATTCCCCATATTAACACCCACATTCTAAAAGTCATCAATTCCTCTCATTGGTCTCCAAGGACCTAGGAGAACTTTTCAGCAGCTTAGACATGTCTCCTCATTATCAGATGATCAATAAATCATTTGCCTAGATGCATTTTATGGTTGCCCAATACGCCAGCATAATAAAAGTTTGAATTAGGTAATGTTCCTTTTTATTATCAGAAATGAATTACCTCATGGGGCCAGCAGGTACACAAATGTAGTGTGCCCTTCTACTCAGTGAAATGCTTTTTTAAATCAGCTTCTGACAAATTTAGAAGGCAAAAACAAAATAACTATATTCCAAGATTGCCTAGTGTTAATATTATAGGTTTCAATGGGTTCATTGTTGTTCTTCATTTAGTAATAAAAAAATCATAATTACCATAGCAATCACGAAAAACCATCAGGATAATATTTAATATGAAACATAAATTCTAAATTCTCTATGTTAACTCTGAGCCCAGAGAGGGAAACTTTCTGCAGAGTATGGTAAGATGCTTATCATACTCAAGAAAATGTTCATATTTGCTCCCACCAGCCCCTGGAATGCTACTAAAACAGAACATTATGCTAATAAATGTATGTAATAATACCAGCATCCATGTTCACCATAAAAAAGAATATCATGGTTTGAGAGCTGAGTGGTAGCATATTCATGTGACTTTGAAAACTCATGTTTCATTCTTAAATTTTGAACAGAATTTATCATGTAATGAATAAATGCTTACTGTCTACAAAAGATGATCTCTTGATTATCTCACCATTTGGAGCCCATGGAAGAGGACCAGGAAAATTGGTCCAGGCTTTGTGTTCCTAAAGAGTAAAGGCTGAGTCTGTCATTGCTCTTTGACCAATACCTAGCATATGATAAGCTCTCAGTAAATGCTTGCAATTGAATCAGTAATTTTTGCTGACATGGAGCCAATAGAGTGTGTGTCTTAGTCCTTTTGTTGCTGCTGTAACAAAATATCTGGGTAAGCCTGGGTAATTTATAAACAATAGTTTATAAATTTTCTGCTGCTTCAACAAATACCTGAGACTGGGTAACAAAAAAATAGAAGTTTATTTGACTCACACTTCTAGAACCTGGGAAGTCCAAGATCATGGTGCTGACATTTTTTCAGAATCTGGAGAAGGCCTTCTTGCTATATTATAACATGGCACAGGACATCATCTAGCAAGACAAAGGAAACATGCTAGCTTTTGTCTCTCTTCCTATAAAGCTACTGATGCCATCTTAGGAAGCCCCAACCTTATAACCTCATCCAACTTAATTATCTCCCCAAAGATCCACCTCCAAATACCATCAACATATGAATTAGGGGATTAAGTTCCCAACACATGAACTTTAGGGGAACCCATTCAAACTCTAGCAGTCTGGGAAGGTTTCCTAGAAGAGAACCCATAAACTGAATCTGAAGTGATGGGCAGTTTAATCCATTTTGGGAAACAGAAGAAGGATATCCAGGCAGAAACAACAGGAAGGAGGCATGGACAATGGAAATAGGGAGCCATGTGATCTGATGTTCTTGGGGCACTACCTGTGCAGCTGGTGGAGGGCAGAAATGAAGCCATGTAGGGAGGCACCAGTCTGCTCATGGGGGACTATGGAGCTTGAGCTTCTGTCTTTGCATTGCTCCATGAGAAGACTATTGAGGGATTTTAAGAAAAGAAGGGTCTTGGTCATATTTCTGATTTAGAAAAATCATTCTGACTTTAGTACGGAAATGGATACAAAAGAGGTGCGGTTAGAGCAAAGGAGACCACTTAGGAGGCCCAGTTGTGGCCATTCTGATGCCTTTTTCTTGCCCACATAGGTATACAGCACAGGCTGGCACTTGCATTATTTCCATCTCAAGGCCACCTGAAGCTCTTGAGATCAAAGTAGCTTTATTCCCCAGTTTTTGAGACATACCAAGTGCTGGATGCTGTGCTTTAAGGGAGCACATTATTCTGAAGCTCCTCTCCCCATTCCCTTCCTATTCCTCCTGGTCACCGGCAGAGCCAGAAGGATGGTTAGTGTGGACAAAGACAATGAAGTGTCACAATTTCTCTTCCAGTTTCAACATTTCTGAGGACAATCCTCCTTTGGGGCTCAGAGTCCTTCTGGTCTTGAGCCAGCATTGGGAGGACAAATCTTAAATGGCTGCAATTGCCAACAAATTGCTTTTCACCAACTGGAAATTAAAAAAGGCTACTTTATTCCCTGATGATAACCATTAGAAAAGGATCCAAACCACAGGCATTCAGGTTCACAGACTTTCCCAGACCAAAGCACACCATGAACCCACTTGAATGCCAGGCATTATTTTCAAGGTGCTTTCAAGAACACTGTGGGTTTTAGGAAAGAAAAGCTCCGACCCTGTACTATTTTGTAAACATCAGAAACTGCTTACCTAATGTGGAGCCCTTCTTGGTTGGTCTGTGAAAATAATAAAATGTTTCAGAAGAAATATTCAAGAAATCAAAATTACTCAGAGTAGTTGAGAACAATGTCAGCAAGGACTCACAGATCCTCGGAGTCCAGTTTGCTTGTTCTTTATGGCAAAGGAGCCTAATTGGTTTGCCAGTTCTATCAAAAGCCCAGACAAGGAAACACGCTTGCTTGGTAGCAAGAGGGATTTAATTTGGACAGAGAGAAAAATTTGCTGATAGGAAAGGTTATTAGGAACTGCACTGGATTATGAAGAGAAAAAAATTTGAAAATTCATCTCAGTGGAAGTCTATTGAGCACCCACTATGATAAGCACTGCTCTGTGCTAAGAGGATTAATTGATGAACAAAACAAAGATCCCTGACCAAGTGGAACTTACATTCCAGCTTGGGGCCTCTGGGAAACAAATCGATGAGGCTGCTGTGCCTCTGATCTTACAGTGCGTAAGGTATGGTTATTGTGCGGTATGGGCACAGGGTAGTGAGGGTAAACTGCATTGTGGGTACAGGGCACTGTAGGTGCAGCCCAGTGTGGGTACAGTCCAGTGTGGATACAGGGTAGTGAGGGTACAGGGCAGTGTGAGTGCAGTGCATTATAGGTAGTGCACTGTGGGTACAGTCCAGTATGGGTACAATCCTGTGCGGGTAAAGTACATTGTGGGTACAGGGCAGTGTGGGTGCTGTGCATTGTGGGTAGAGTGCACTGTGGATACAGTCCAGTGTGAACATAGGTTAGTGAAGTTATAGGGCAGTGTGGGTTGCAATGCAGCGTGGGTAGAGTGCACTGTGGGTATAGTCTAGTGTGGAGTGCCTTGTGCATACAGTGCATTAAGGATGAAAAGGAGGATGCAAACCTAGACAAGGGCAGAATATGAAGAATCTCTCTGCATCATAGAAAGAAAGGCTGTCGGAGTGGGGAGTGGGAGAGGAGGGTTGTGCTAAAGAAATTCTGTTGACTCCTTGGAGAATGACAGGACAGAGCAAGGGGCCACATTTGGAATGATGCAAGTGTGAAATGATGAGACCCTAAGTGGAGATCTATAAGGAGAGGTTTTGTAGCTATTTGGATGGAATCTGTGAGAAGAAGTGAACTTTCAAAGAGCAACCAAGCTTTGAATGGGGGTAACGAGCTCATGCACAGTGACGAAGAGGCACATGAGGAAAGAGGGCGTACAGGCAAGTTTAGTGTCAATTCTGAGTGCCTCCTGAGATGTTTGGAAAGTTGTGTTCCACACATGGGTCTGTCTCCAGGAGAAATGATTTAGAGAGATTTGCTTTCAAGATCATTAGTTTGTGCTGTGTGTGACCCTGGGGTCAAATGGCATGAGGTTGAAGAGAGCCCTGAATGGGGTAAATGAGATGACACAGCACCAGGAAAGAGCAGGACCAGCCTTCTCTTAATACAATGTGGAAAGATCAAAGAAATTCCAGATTACTCGCTGCTTGCTGTCTACCTGAGCTAACTTTGTCCTGGAGCAGAGCCTCATTTACTACTCAGAATCCCTTAGAAATGCCGTCTTCAAACCTCTCACCTCCAGAATGACTCAAAACTCCTGGCTCTGTTTTTTCTGATTCACCAAGGTCCTTAGAGAGCTTGAAGAAAAGGCTGATCTCAGCAAGGCATCCTACCCACATCCCAGTTAATTCACCCTGCAAATGATTGGATTGAGCCTTCTTGACACCCAAGCTCTCAAAACAGAAACCCGGTTTTAGGAGCACAGTGGATAACAGAAGCACAGTATAGACTGTAAATTCTCCAACTCCAAGTCCTCAGTGCTCAGGGTGATGTGATTTATAGATAGGTCTTCCTTCCTGTTCTGTGGTCAGCAGAAGCAGTGACCACACAAAACTGAGTTCTTCAAGTGACCCTGACATTCTGGCTACTGCTGGACTCCACAGTTGTTTGTAGTGCAGATGGACAGCAGAGCAATGTCAGTCTCCACTGATATCTCCAAGAATTGTCAAGAAGCCTCCCTGTCCCCCACTAACCCCGCCAGATGGCTCGACAACCTGTAGTGCTCATCCCTTGCTTCTCACTGTCAGAGTGAGAGACAGTTTCAGGCAGGTCAGGAACTCTACTATCCACAATCATAAACCCACTCATATTTTTCATGGATTCCCCATATGGATCTACAAGTTTCTATTTTCCTTTTATATACATCACCTAACAAGAGGTACCCCAAAGCATTCCAACCCATGAGATTATGGTTACTGGTCACAGTAACCAGGACATGCTGCCATTTGAAAAACCATGTAAGTCAAATAGTAACAGATTCCAAAAGATTATGTAAAAACTACAGATGAAGCACATTGGAGGCTGTTTTATCCCCTACAACGTGATGAGCAGAGTCACAAGTATGGATAAAATAGTTTAGGGGTCAGCAAACTTTCTACAAAAGGGATGAGGGTACTTTTATTTTTTGGTTTTGTGGACCAGAAGGGCTCTGTCAAAACTATTCTACTCTGCCATTATAGCACAAAATCAACCATAGGCAACATCCTAATACATGGGTATGGTTCTGTTCCTATAAAAGTTTATTTATAAAAATAGGTGGTAGGTCACACATGGCTGGTAAGCAGTAATTGACCAAGTGATAATTTGATGAGTATAAAGAAACAGAATAGGATAAAAAAGAAAATGAAGCTTTCAGTATCAGCAAAATTTAAAGATGAGCAGGATAGGAATGAAAGCCAGATTATAGTAGGTTAATGGGTCATGAGTGTATGTATACATACATATGTAAATACACATACACATAAAATACATGTGTGTGCATACATACATGTGTAAATATGTAGCTGCTGTACCTATGCATACACATATTTATTCTTAAATATGTGTATATCTCATACCATAAATAAGTGTGTATTTTTATATATAAACACAAACGCTTAAGATTTCTGTTGCTTGCAGTGTAGACAATTGGATACACTAAACGAGTTCCTTATTGAAAAAGTAATTCTAGATAAAAGAATGCATCTCTGACCTGAATTGGGAGTGAGGAATCCTCAGAAGAACATGAGAACAGAGTGAAAGGGGAAGTCTTTGTGTTTGCATCAACCATGAAAAGCACTGAGATCTCCCTTTGTCAGCTGCATGGGGCCCAGAGGAAGGGAGATGAAGCCCCAGTCCACACAAGGTACAGGAGAAAATAGAAGCCCCCTCCTACTGTGATAATTACATGCCAATCATCTTAGGTATTCCACCTCTGAAAGGACTTGAATCTCAGTTTATCCTCATGGAATAGCTTTATCACAAAGAATTGAGCACAGCAGGGGCAGAGGATTTGCACTGAAAGGGGTCAGGAGACTTGTAGACCACTGTTGTTTTGTCCATCCAAGACTAGGCCTCACAGGAGAGCTCTGTCTCTGGGTTGCTAGCAAGTACCAGTGTGCGTGTGTCTTTAGGTGTGTGTGCATGTGTGCACATGCATGCATGCATGTGAACTGCATGCTTGTGTGTGTGCAAATACCAGGAAGCTTGTTTGTAGTGGGGGAGGCTCTCATGGACACACACTCTACCTACAACATGACCAGCCTTAAACAGTGAAACCCAAGCCCCCTCCCAGCCTCCACCAAAACTAAGACTAAATCCTAAATCCAAATACTATTAGTTTAGCATTCTTTAAAATGCTGACAGCTGCTACCTTCTGCTGTGAAACGACTCACTGGTCTGTGATTATAGAACACTGTTTATCTTTAGTGAACAGATTCCAAAGCCTTGGACAAGGGTCAGTGACTCAGGAGATAAACATGTGTCAGGACATCACTGGGAAGTGACCCCATGCTGCTCATCACTTTCAGCTGAAACTCCCCCGGGGTCAGAAATACCTGTGATTCAAGAAAACTCAAGAGGTAATTTGACTTAAGTGGTCCCAAGTTGGTAGTGCCCAAGACCCAGGAAGGAACCAATATAAATCTTTCATGGAAAAATTCAATCATGCCCTCAAAGAACTCTCACAGAACAGGTTCCAGAGAAAATGGGCACTTCACAGACATGCTGCAATTGGCAGGAGCAGCAGAGAGTAGGACAGAATGTTAAAGCCTTCAGATGTTCCACAGTGTAAAACAGCAATTGTTCATGTTTATGTGTTTCATATATAAACATATGACAAGGAATCAGGTACTCTATGGAATGGTTTGAAAAGGAATGAAGACTATAGGTGGAACATCTCTAATCAAAAAATCCAAAATTCAAAAAACTTCAAAATTTGAAACATTCTGAGTAATGACATGAAGCCACACGTGGAAAATTCCACACCTGACCTCATGTGATGGCCACAGTCAAACACAGACCTACTAAAAACATTGTAGAAAATGACCTCCAAGTTATGTGTATAAAGTATATGTGAGATACAAACGAATTTTGTGTTCAGATTTGGGTCCCTTAACCCAGATATTTCAGTTATCTCGTAGTAGACAAAGGTGCCAAAAACATACAATAGAGAAAAGGTAGCCTCTTCAACAAATGGTGCTGGGAAAACTGGAAATCCATATGCAGCAAAATGAAACTAAACCCCTATCTCTCACCCTGCAAAAAACTCAATTCAAAATGGATCAGAGACCCTGCACCTAAAAGAAGAAAAAGTAGGTCCAAATCTTCATCATTTCAGTTTAGGACCAGACTTCCTAACATGACTCCCAAAGCACAAGAAATAAAAGCAGGAATCAATAAATAGGATAAATTCTAACTAAAAAGCTTTTTCTCAGCAAAAGAAACAATCAACAATATGAAGAGAGAGCCTACAGAGTGGGAGAAAATCTTTATCACACACACTTCAGATAGAGCACTAATCTCCAGAATTTATAAAGAACTCAAAAAACTTTACACCAACTTTACAAATAACCCAATCAGTAAATGGGCTAAGGAAATGAGCAGACACTTCTCAGAAGAAGATCTGCAAGCAATCAACAGATATATGAAAAAATGTTCAACATCTCTAGTAGTGAGAGAAATGTAAATCAAAACTACCCTTAGATTTCATCTCACCCCAATTAGAATGTCTATACAAACAACTATAGGTGTTGGCGAGGATGTGGGGAAAAAGGTACACTCATACATTGCTGGTGAGGTTGCGAATTGGTGCAGCCACTCTGGAAAGCAGTATGGAGATTCCTCAGAAAACTTGAAATGGAATCACCATTTGACCCAGCTATCCCACTCCTTCGCCTATACCCAAAGAACTTAAAATCAGCATACTACAGTGACACAGCCACATCAATGTTCATAGCAGCTCAATTCACAGTAGTTAGATTATGGAAACAACCTAGATGCCCTTCAAGAGATAAATGGATAAAGAAACTGTGAGATATATATATGATATATATCATATATACATATATGAACACACAATGGAATATTATTCAGTCATAAAGAAGAATAAATTATGGAATTTGCAGGTAAATGAATGAAGCTGGAGAATATCATGCTAAGTGAGATAAACCAATACCAAAAAACCAAGGGCCAAATGATTTCTCTGATAAGTGGATGATGATACACAATGGCAGGGGGGTGGGGTTGAGGCAAGAATGGAGGAAGGATGGATTGTATAGAGGAAAATGAGGGGTGGGAAGGGGGCAGGGGAAAGAAAGATAATAGAATGAGACAAACATCATTACCCTTTGTACCTGTATGATTACACAAATGGTGTGATTCTACTTGGTGTACAACTAGAGAAACAAAAGTTGTAACCCATTTCTGTACAATGAATCAAAAATTTTTTAAAATGCTGTTTATGAAACATAAAATAAAACAAAATATTCCAAAATACAGAAAAATCCAAAATCCAAAATACTTCTGGTCCCAACCATTTATAAGGAACACTCAAACTGTATAAATGAAAAAAAAAAATTTAAATGAATTTTTAAAAAGGATTGACATACCTGAATAAAGAGAACAAGTGAAAAAGATAGGAATTTTCCATTACTTAGTCAAAAGGTACAAAGGGATGGACCAGATAAAAGGAAGAAGCGTAAGGAATCAACAGACAGAGAGAGTATGGACTCCGTTATTGGACCAGCATGGCCCAGTTAGCTACATAGTCTGGGTTTCATTTTTGGTTTTAATGAGAAATAGGACTTTTTCTGTGAAACCTCTGGATATTTAAATGATGGAAACTAATTTAATTAGAACAGAACAGTTATGCAGGCTTAACATTCAATTTATGACCTCAGCTTTACAGTACCATCGATAATAAGGAAGAAGTCGAAGAGTAACCCATAGTAAAGAAGTCATTACAGGCCAGGCAGGATGGAGTCCAGAGCCTGGATTGGGATGAGTCATGGGCACTGAAGGTAAGTTGCTCTTCCTCTGAAACCGAAGGACAGTGGTACACAAAATGTTGGGTAGGTTTGGCATGTCCCACCCAGCTTGGGGACTTTACTAAGATCCTGATATTCTATGGACAAACTGCCCTTGACCGTTAGCCATGCACATGCAAGTCAAGGAGTTTCTGTAAAACCAACCTGAACCTTCATGACACAACACTGAAGATATGTTTTAGAGGGGATGCTAGATGTGACATAGCTCAGATGCAATCAGAATTGTTGGGGAAAACTTTGGAAACATGTTTTCTCTTTCTGTGTGGCAAGTTGGCAGAAATTAAAGGAATGGAATTTATCCTTAAATATTCACTAAAGGATTCATGGGTATCAGAACAATGTAGTAAGTTAATGACTTTAGCTTTTCTGTTGCTGTTTAGTGAAAGAAAACTATAGTTTAAGAATCCAGGAACAAGGAGTTACAAGGTTACAAAGAAAAAGGGGGAAGAAGAGAAGAGAATAGATAAAATACCATCCTGATGTTTTGAAAGATACTAAAAAGTGATAAATGGATAAAGAAAATGTGGTATACACACATGATGGAATACTCCTTAGCCATAACAAAGAATGACTTTATGGCATTTGCCAGAAAATGGATGAATCTGGAGACTATTTTGCTAAGTGAAATAAACCAATCCCCCAAACGCAATGGTCAAATGTTCACTCTGATACGTGGATGCTAACACAACAACAAGGTTGGGGGGAGGACAAATAGAAATTCAGTAGATTAGATGAGGGGGAATGAAGGAAAGGGAGGGGGATAGAAATAGGAGAGACTGGAATGATTCTGATGTAACTTTCCTATGTACTTATATGAATACACCATAGTGAATCTCTACATCATGTAACAACCACAAGACTGGGATTCTGATTAGAATAAGTTATACTCCATGTTTGTACAAATAAGGCAAATTATACTCTACTGTCAAATATAACTAAAAAGAACAATTAATAAATACTAAAAAGTAGTCAAGTGGATTCTGGTCCTCATGTTAAAAAAAAAAAAGGTAACATTATTCACTGGGTCCTTAAGAACTTCTAGACAATCTGGTCTAAAGACCAAACCTAATGGTCTGGGTTCAAATCTACCTCTGCTCCTTGGGCAAGAGCCTGTTTTTGCAGATAGAGGCTTCTTGCTACCTCCTATATCCAGGGTACACTGGAAGGTGACCAGCTTGTAAGAGTTCAACAAAGGTGATTGCTCTTTTCAGCCAAGACCTGCCTATTTCTGCGTGTTTTGATTTTTGTGCCCACCTCAGCAGCTGCTGACCTCTCTTTCCTGCTATTTTAAAGAACCAATACTCGGTATATAAAGGCTGTGTGCTGTGCAGTCTTAGGATGGGAGTGCATATTTGATCAAGTTCTATGTAAATTCCACCCACCATCAGAGTGAATATTTTCCTTTGCTTTGAAAATACACTTCACCTCTGTCTGTATTTGTGTTTCTACAAGCAGCAAAGCCTTCGTTTATTGTTTTCAATCACCACTTTCTATTCAACCTTTCCCATCCTAAATTCCTTCTTGAAAAAGTAATGTTACAATGCAGGCATTGAAGGAGGAGATGAAAGAGCAAATGCAGGCATTAAATGATCGCACCAATCAACAGTTAAAAGACCAAATACGGGAAGCAAGAGATCATTTCAATAAAGAGTTAGAGATACTGAAAAAAACCAAACTGAAATCCTTGAAATGAAGGAAACAATAAACCAAGTTAAAAACTCCATAGAAAGCATAACCAATAGGATAGAACACCTGGAAGACAGAACCTCAGACATTGAAGACAAAATATTTAACCTTGAAAACAAAGTGGAACAAACAGAGAAGATGGTAAGAAATCATGAACAGAATCTCCAAGAACTATGGGATATCATGAAAAGGCCAAATTTGAGAATTATTGGGATTGAGGAAGGCTTAGAGAAACAAACCAAAGGAATGAACAATCTATTCAATGAAATAATAACAGAAAATTTCCCAAATCTGAAGAACGAAATGGAAAACCAAGTACAAGAGGCTTATAGAACTCCAAACATACAAAATTACAACAGACCCACACCAAGGCACATTATTATGAAAATACCTAACATACAAAATAAAGACAGAATTTTAAAGGCCGCGAGAGAAAAGAATCAAATTACATTCAGAGGGAAACCAATAAGAATATCAGCAGATTTTTCAATCCAGACCCTAAAAGCTAGAAGGGCCTGGAACAACATATACCAAGCCCTGAAAGAAAATGGATGCCAACCAAGAATCTTATACCCAGCAAAACTTACCTTCAAATTTGACGATGAAATAAGATCCTTCCATGATAAACAAAAGCTAAAGGAATTTACAAAAAGAAAGCCAGCATTACAGAACATTCTCAGCAAAATATTCCATGAGGAAGAGATGAAAAACAACGATGCAAATCAGCAACAGGAGGCGCTAGCCTAAAGGAATAGCCAAATAAAGGAGAAACCAAATCATGTCAAAAACAAATATGAGTCCATTGACTGGGAATACAAATCATATCACAATAATAACCCTGAATGTTAATGGCCTGAATTCATCAATCAAAAGACACAGACTGGCAGATTGGATTAAAAAGAAAAATCCAACAATATGCTGCCTGCAAGAGACACATCTCATAGAAAAAGACACCCATAGACTAAAGGTGAAAGGATGGGGAAAAACATACCATGCACACGGACACAGCAAAAAAGCTGGAGTATCCATCCTCATCTCAGATAATGTGGACTTCAAACCAAAACTAGTCAGAAGGGATAAAGAAGGACATTACATGCTGCTTAAGGGAAGCATAAATCAGCAAGACATAACAATCATAAATATCTATGCCCCGAACATTGGCTCATCCACGTACGTCAAACAAATCCTTCTCAATTCCAGAAATCAAATAGACCACAACACAATAATACTAGGCGATTTTAACACACCTCTCTCATCACTGGATAGATCGTCCAAACAAAAATTGAATAAAGAAACTATAGATCTCAACAACACAATCAGCAATTTAGACTTAACGGACATATATAGAATATACCATCCAACAAAGAATGAATACACTTTCTTCTCAGCAGCACATGGATCCTTCTCTAAAATAGACCATATTTTATGCCACAAAGCTACTGTTAGTAAATACAAGAAGATAGAGATACTACCTTGTACTCTCTCAGATCATAATGGATTGAAATTAGAAATAAATGACAGAATAAAAAACAGAAACTTCTCCAATACCTGGAGACTAAATAATACACTATTATATGATGAATGGATAACAGAAGACATCAGGAGGGAAATAAAAAAATTCTTAGAAGTAAACGAGAACAAAGACACATCATATCAAAATCTCTGGGACACTATGAAAGCAGTACTTAGAGGAAGATTTATTTCATGGGGTGCATTCAAAAAAAGAAGTAGAAATCAACAAATAAACGAGTTAACACTACAGCTCAAAGCACTAGAAAAAGAAGAGCAGACCAATACCAAAAGTAGTAGAAGACAGGAAATAGTTAAAATCAGAGCCGAAATCAACGAAATCGAAACAAAAGAAACAATCGGAAAAATTAATAAAATAAATAGTTGGTTCTTTGAAAAAATAAATAAAATTGATAAACCCTTAGCCACACTAACAAAGAGAAAGAGGGAGAAAACTCAAATTACTAAAATTCGGAATGAACAAGGAAACATCACAACAGACACGAGTGAAATACAAAACATAATTAGAAGCTATTTCGAAAATCTATACTCCAACAAAACAGAAAACCTTGAAGACATCAACAAATTTCTAGAGACATATGAACTACCTAAACTGAACGAGGAGGACATACACAACTTAAATAAACCAATTTCAAGCAATGAAATAGAAGAGGTCATCAAAAGCCTACCAACAAAGAAAAGTCCAGGACCAGATGGGTTCTCAGCCGAGTTCTATAAAACCTTTAAAGAAGAGCTCATTCCAATACTCCTCAAACTATTCCATGAGATAGAAGAGGAGGGAACCCTACCAAACTCGTTCTATGAAGCCAATATCACCCTGATACCTAAACCAGACAGAGACACATCAAGGAAAGAAAATTTCAGACCAATATCCTTAATGAACATCGATGCAAAAATTCTCAACAAAATTTTAGCAAATCGCATACAAATATATATTAAAAAGATAGTG
Organism: Sciurus carolinensis; assembly: GCF_902686445.1. Lineage (NCBI taxonomy): Eukaryota > Metazoa > Chordata > Mammalia > Rodentia > Sciuridae > Sciurus > Sciurus carolinensis. Next base: position 41,065,192 of record NC_062214.1, read on the forward strand.
CACCACGATCAAGTGGGTTTTATCCCAGGGATGCAAGGTTGGTTCAACATTCGGAAATCAATAAATGTCATTCACCATATCAACAGACTTAAAGTTAAGAATCACATGATTATTTCAATAGATGCAGAAAAAGCATTTGATAAAATACAGCATCCCTTCATGCTCAAAACACTAGAAAAAATTGGGGTAATGGGAACATTCCTAAACATTATAAAGGCCATCTACGCTAAGCCCATGGCTAATATCATTCTAAATGGTGAAAAACTGAAAGCGTTCCCCCTAAAAACTGGAACAAGGCAGGGATGCCCTCTTTCACCGCTTCTATTCAACATCGTCCTTGAGACTCTAGCCAGAGCAATTAGACAAACCAAAGAAATTAAAGGGATACGAATAGGAAAAGAAGAACTCAAACTATCCCTGTTCGCTGATGACATGATTATATATTTAGAGGAACCTGGAAATTCCACCAGAAAACTTTTAGAACTCATAAGTGAATTCAGTAAAGTAGCAGGTTACAAGATCAATGCTCATAAATCCAACGCATTTTTATACATAAGTGATGAATCTTCAGAAAGAGAAATTAGGAAAACTACTCCATTCACAATAGCATCGAAAAAAATAAAATACTTGGGAATCAATCTCACAAAAGAGGTGAAAGACCTCTACAATGAGAACTACAGAACACTAAAGAAAGAAATTCAAGAAAACCTTAGAAGATGGAAAGATCTCCCATGTTCCTGGATAGGCAGAATTAATATCGTCAAAATGGCTATACTACCTAAAGTTCTATACAGATTCAATGCAATTCCAATTAAAATCCCAATGATGTACCTCGCAGAAATAGAGCAAGCAATTATGAAATTCATCTGGAAGAATAAAAAACCTAGAATAGCTAAAGCAATCCTCAGTAGCAAGAGCGAAGCAGGGGGTATTGCAATACCAGATCTTCAACTCTACTACAAAGCAATAGTAACAAAAACGGCATGGTATTGGTACCAAAATAGACAGGTAGATCAATGGTACAGAATAGAGGACATGGACACAAACCCAAATAAATACAATTTTCTCATACTAGACAAAGGTTCCAACAATATGCAATGGAGAAAAGATAGCCTCTTCAACAAATGGTGCTGGGAAAACTGGAAAACTATATGCAATAGAATGAAACTAAACCCCTATCTCTCACCCTACACAAAACTCAACTCAAAATGGATCAAGGACCTCGGAATCAGACCAGAGACCCTGCATCTTATAGAAGAAAAAGTAGGTCCAAATCTTCAACTTGTTGGCTCAGGATCAGATTTCCTTAACAGGACTCCCATAGCACAAGAAATAAAAGCAAGAATAAACAACTGGGATAGATTCAAACTAAAAAGCTTTCTCTCAGCAAAGGAAACTATCAGAAATGTGAAGAGAGAGCCTACAGAGTGGGAGAATATCTTTGCCAACCATACCTCAGATAGAGCGCTAATTTCCAGAATCTATAAAGAACTCAAAAAACTCTACACGAAGAATACAAATAATCCAATCAACAAATGGGCTAAGGAAATGAACAGACACTTCACAGAAGAAGATGTACAAGTAATCACCAGATATATGAAAAAATGTTCAACATCCCTAGTAATAAGGGAAATGCAAATCAAAACTACCCTAAGATTTCATCTCACCCCAATTAGAATGGCGATTATCAAGAATACAAGCAACAATAGGTGTTGGCGAGGATGTGGTGAAAAAGGAACACTCATACATTGCTGGTGGGGTTGCAAATTAGTGCAACCACTCTGGAAAGCAGTGTGGAGATTCCTCAGAAAGCTTGGAATGGAAACACCATTTGACCCAGCTATCCCACTCCTTGGCCTATACCCAAAGGACTTAAAATCAGCATACTACAGAGATACAGCCACATCAATGTTCATTGCTGCTCAATTCACCATAGCCAGATTGTGGAACCAACCTAGATGCCCTTCAGTTGATGAATGGATAAAGAAACTGTGGCATATTTATACAATGGAATATTACTCCGCAATGAAGAATGATAAAATTATGGCATTTGTAGGCAAATGGTCGAAATTGGAGAATATCATGCTAAGTGAGATAAGCCAATCTCAAAAAACTAAAGGACGAATGATCTCGCTGATAAGCGGATGAGGACATATAATGGGGGGTGGGAGGGGCTAGCATTAGGTTTAGGGTTAGGTTTAGAGTTAGGCTAAGGAGAGCAGTAAGAATGAAGGAAAGAAGGACTGTGTAGAGGGAAAAGAGGGGTGGGAGGGGTGGGAGGGGTGGGAGGGGTGGGGGGGAGGGGAAAAATATAATAAACATCATTACCCTATGTAAACGTAAAAAAATAAAATAAAAAAAAATAAAAAAAAAAAAAAAAAAAAAAAAAAAAAAGAAATAAGATTAAAATATGGAAATTATTTTAAAAAATAAAAGCAAAAGTCAAAAATTTATCTCAATTACAATGTTAAAAGAAATGAATATTAAAAAATTATCAGAATGGCAACATGAATCAGAAAAAGGCTCTTGGGTCCTGAATACATACTTATTTTTGAAACTGAGAGTCAGATCCTTCAGTTTTGGTTTTACATTTTCTTTATATCATTTGTATGTCTCATTGTGTTATAAAATTTTTAAATAATATATGCTCTGCAAGAAAGAAATTTCCAAGTACTAAAAATTCTTCCATCTTCTGATTGTGTTAACAAAACCCAAATTGAAGCTTATGTGTAAGATGTACTTGGCAAGTGGGAGTAAAATTAAAAGTGTGTAAAACTTCTTGTCTCAGAAAAAAAAAAAAAAAAAAAAAAAAAAAAAAAAAAAATAAAGTGGACTAAAGACCTAGCACTTAGACCACAAACATTGGAAGTGCTAGGAGAAAATATAGGGTCAACTCTCCAACATAGTGTTGGCATATAGGCACCATCCACTTCATTTAAATGTGTAAATTGACACTTCATTTTATTAATTCCCTTTATGTTTCCTGCTTTTTGATCCAGTTTCTTTGGCAATGCAGACTACATGTTTGAGAACAAAACAATAATTTTATGTTTTCTTCATAGGAAATACCTGATTTTCTAATTAATTTCTGTGTATTGCCTTAAAAACCCAATTCAATACACATAAATCCATAGCCAAGCCTCTTAACCCAAAGAGGCAGAATTTCATTTCTATCATTTTATTATCATCAACATAACCACTCCTTCTACCACTACCAATAAAAGAGGTTTCTGAGTAAGCAAGAGAGGTGGCTGTGTATAGTTTTGTTCAAAACATATTTCATTATTACCTTCCACCCAAGGAATTGTTTTAGACATTTTTTATCTACTGATCCCCACTTAACAGTGGAATGTGAACATTTTAATATTATAGATGTTGTCTATATCTGTGTATATAATATAGTCCTTTGGAGGCCCCCAAACCATTGAAATATCTATGACAATTTTGCCCCGAAGTACTGTCTTGAGAAACTTCTTTATGATAACACATCTGCTGAGAATGCAAGGTGTATTGTGAGTAGGGGAAATCTGAAAATCCCTTCCTCCTCTGTGGATCACCTGGTTCGAGCTAAAATAATCTTTCATAAGGGGAGGTTCAGCCTTAATAGGACATCTACAGTGCTAACCCAAGTATAGATATGGTGTAGTGGTCAGGTATCTACACTTGAAAGGACATTCATACCTTGCCCATGCTCCCTATCTTAGAGAAATACATTTTTCTACCCTTCTATATCTTCAGACATCCTCACCTTCCTGTGAGGTACAAGTAGTTCCAACCATTCATGAATTAGTTTTTCATAAACGATAAAAGAATCACTGGCCAGACAGCTTCTGCTTCCAGTCCTGCCATGAATCTCTGAGGAAAGGGTAAGGGGCTCCAAACCGAGTTCCCTGCTGCAGGATGAACACAGGGAAAATATGTTAACCCTCATAGCACAATGTGTCCTGACATACTTGCTACAGATTGACCACCAGAAACTCAAGGTGCTGAGAAGGCAGGTTCTCTCTGGGACACAGGCAGTGGTACTGGTGAATAAACTCTTAGACATCTGTCTCTTTGGTTGCAAGAAAATGTTTGTAGTCATACTCTTCCATGAATACCTCATCCAAAGTGTTGTTATGAGATTAATTCCAGGTACTAACATGAGGAGCCTAGAGCTCGACATTCTAAACAATCTGTTTCATAAATTTGGTCATCTTTTTCTTAGGAAACTTATGTGGTCCCTGACATGCTGAGTCAGCCCTTCAATTAGATTTCAGGTTTGAATCACCTTAAAATTCTTTTCTAAAACTGCCATTGAATCTTCCATTTTTGTGGAAACAGAGATTCTGTTTCAAGATCATTCAAGTTATTAATCCATATTAATATGGGCTTCAGAAAATGGATAACACCATTTGGAACCAAAACTGTATGCCAGTGTCTATTTCCCCCTAATGCTGCCAGCAGCAGACATTATCAGTTTTTTTTTCTCGTGTCAGTGTGATTTTTTTTTTCCAGAAGTGACCCATTGGAAGAGTAGTCTCAGATGCTCATTAAAACTTAGAGGTTCAGTGTGTCTTCCCCCAAAATTGCCATATTTAACAAATAAAAATATATATAGAACATCCACCTAAATTTGAGTTTCAGATAAACAAAATGATATTGCATGTGAATAAAAATTATGTGCTGCTATTTGGTGTACAAAATTAGCTGGGTTAAATGTAATCTGATGGCCTTATATATGTGGGCCTTTTTGAAGGAGAGCCAAGGTGCTTTAATTAGTTGCCCTACCTGTTCTCAGGAGATGCCAATACCAATTGTCATACTTTAAGGGAGTTCTCTTGATGTTCCAGATGGTTGGAGCTTCCAGATTAATACATCACCAGATAATAGCCACCATGTGAATCATAAAAGGTTCAGCTAGATCAAGTCAACACAAATTCCTGTGAGATAATCAACATTTATTCTTTTTGGTTGCTTGTTAAGAAGAGATATAAACCCAACATATGGGACTTTGTTAACTTTACGTCTTGTAGTCTGTTACCATTGACTGAAAAGGGGATTTTCTAATTCTTGAAAAGTGGAGGAGGGGGATTTGTTATAATTTCAACTGTTGTTTACCTGAGATTCTATGTGTGAGTTTTCATTTAGAAACAGTTCATCAATTGGTTTTTAAAGGGATTTCTGTGGGAAAGGTTTAAGGTTTTCACTTTACTCATAGAATTTATAAAGTAATTTCAATTCTCATTTATAAGATAATCCTTCAAGTATAATTATGCTTGTTAACAAAATAAGATAGTGCTGCAGTAAGTAACTCTAAAATCCAAACAAAAAGCCATATTCTTTGAAGTCTGTATGATGTGAGTGTAATAAGAATGAGAGGTTTTTTTTTTTCACATCAAGAACTATTCCTCAAAGAATGTGTCCTAAAACACTTTGTCCTGCAGCTGAGATACCCTTTGGCCAGGAAGGCACTTTCCTTGAATACGTATAGACAGGACTCCTTCTGGAAATGCCAGGTATATACACCTTTCAGTTTATGGCCTTTGTGGCTATGCTGATGCAACACAGCTGGGTGTATGAGTCTACTCAGTGCTATAGTTTGTTGATATGAAGCCCACTTGTCATATAATCTAAGTCATATTCTCATATGTAGATTATTCTTATCTGTTTTTGTTGTGAGCATCTTCATATATTTATATTTAATTACATATATAAGGAATAAAGTCAATATATTGATTTCAATATAAAAAAAAAAAAAAAAAAAAAAAAAAAAAAAAAGAAAAAGTAATGTTACTCCCAACAGATATAGGCCTTTACCAAAAGGAAAGGAAATTTAAAATTGCTTTTGTTTTTGTACTTCATGTCTATATGTGAGATGCTTTCAAGAGCTTTGCAAGTCAAAGTCCAATCTTTGTCTTTTATTTTGAATATTGTGTTGGCTTTGGTTTTGAATCACATTTGGCCTGCAAAATCATTAGGCGGCCTTCTCTAAAATCCAAGTATATGGAAGTAACATTTTTAAACACATTTTAAAAGTGTGTAATATGGGAATCATTTCACTTTAATCTCTGTACTTAAATTTAAAAATACATAGATTGCCTTCTCCCCACTTCAGATACCTTGTTTCCCGATTGTCTGAAGGAATATTGTTGAGATTTTCTGTGCATAGGAACTATGTAAGGGTCATGTTGAAAATTCAGGCTAGCATCAAGATTCTGCATTTATAACAAGCTCCAAGGTGAGGTTGATGCTGCTAGTCCAAGGACCACATTCTGAGGAGCAAAGAAACCAGAGAAGTGGTTCTTATTCTTGGTTCCTCTGATGACTCCCAAAGAGAACTGCAAAAACTCAATTGTCCAGGTCCACTTCAGAGATTCCAAGGTCGGGAGGGTGACCTGGCTATCAGAAGTATATACCCAGCTGGCACTAAAGTGCAGCTTAGGTAGCAAGGCAGTGATCTAAGGCAAGATCCACACCCTGGATTGTGAGGTCCTGCAGGGAAAGGTCTATGGCTCTGATATCTCTTCCACCTGGAAGGCTTTACATAGAGACCAGGATGGAATGAGCTTTGTTAGCAATGTGCTTAAAATAAATATGCGTCTGGGAGGTAAATTACCAGTCTTCCTTTGGGACCAGCACATTTGAGTCAGTGGCTCCCACAGACACAGCTGAGTGGTCTCATGTGAGTTTTTGAAGTTTTATGTCTCTGATCTAATTTAAATATCATACACAAAAACTCTGAGAGGAAGATACAGTCTTCTGCATTCTCCAGATAGGAGATCTAAGGCCAATGTAGATTAAATTTGGGGGCAAGACTTTGTGGCTGGGAAGGAAGCAATATTCTATCTCTACCATATGAAACACCATAAATGCACTAAATGGTTTGCATAATCTTAAGAATTTGTGTTCCTGAAGACTTTGTGGACACCCCAGAGAGCCCTAGAGTATTGTCTTCCTGTGAAGACAGATAGTGTTTGGTCATCAAGGTACTAACATATGTTGAAAGGAAAATACAGTTTAAAAAAATGAAGTATGTTCTCCAGTTCCATCATTCTAAGAGAAATAAGCCAGCCTCAGAAAGTCAAGGGTCAAATGTTTTCTCTCAAATGTGGGAGCTAAAAAGAAAAATAAAAAAAAAGAGAGAGAGAGATCTCATGAAAATAGAAGAACAATCGAGAAGCAGAAGGGGATCCAGAGGAAGGCAGGAAGGAACAAAATACTATGGAACAAAATCTACCAAATCCTTGACTGAATATAACACAATTAATCCCACTTTTATGTATAATTATAATACACTAATTAAAATAATAACAATAATGATAGATTGATGGGAGATCTGTAGAGTAGAAGAGGAGATAAGGGAAGGAAAGGGGAAGTACTATGGAATGAGATTGGTCAAATTATGCTATGTGCATGTACAAATAAGTCATAGTGAATTGCACTTTAATGTACAATTATAATGCACCAATAAAAACCATTAACAAAAGGAAAAGAAATGCATTGTGGGAAACAGATTTGACTGAGGACACAGTGGATAAAGAGATGTTAGATGCAGAGCTTTCCTTGGGCAAACTAGGTTTCTCTTCCCCAGGGTTAGATTTGGTGATAGTGATACTCCTTCACTGATTCACTTTTAGAAACCTGTTTTAGATCTACAGTTAAATTTTACAATGTAACAATGTATTGGCAACTCAGAAACTTTTATAATACTGTTGAACTTCTATATGTGAGGTCATCATTTCCTCCACTTATTCTATCTCCTGTCTATGATCTCTAGGAAATAATCCATGAGTACTACTGAATAATGAGATGACGTTGAAAACACCCAAAGAACACCCCAGTGTCCAGATCTTGCTGGATAAAAAAGGATCCAGAACTTACTGGTATAGCAAGCTTTCACTTCACACATCCTTATTCTACCACATTGATACATTTGTTGATGAAACAAATCGCTGTAAAAGGATCATTGCAATGGAAAGTCCAGATCCAGAGCTCCTTGTGCAGGCCAAGTTTAACAGTCATCACCAGCTTATGAGTGCAGATTGGATTTACAATGCTGGGGTGACTGTCAGCTTGCATTCAACTTCAGAAAATGTATTCCATGAATTTCTGAGACTCATAGGAAGGTTCTGATAGGTATTCAGATGTTCCCAAAGGGCAGTGTCATGGCTCCACCAAATTCTGCTCTCCTCTGACTAAGCCACTAAGTACTAAGTAGTGCTGGCTCACAATGTTGCAGACAGGCACCAGGATACCTACATGGAAGTAGGATCACAAAATGGTGGAGGAGGGAACACACTACCACGCCAAAAATTTCCTTTTGCTGGGTGCATATTTAGTTCCCTGGAGTCTCCATGAATGTCTAGGATAGAAGCTGGGACCAAGTCAGCTACTTGTGCCCCAGTGTAATCCAGTATTTCACTCTCTTTGTCTAGAACTCAGGTAACCATGGGGGTGTTGAATACAAAACAGAATAGAGTTCCAGCCATCATGTATATTCACAATGTCTACCCTGCTTCCACATTATCGAAGACTCCTCTTAGACTCCTTGTTTATAATGAGTTTCTTCCAGGAGATTCCAAACAAATGTCAGCTGGGCTATCTCACCAACCTACCAGTCAGGCCCAAACCTTATGGACACATTCAATGGATACAACTGAGACTAAGGCAAAGATCAGTAAAAGCAGAAAAGTGTTCTGCCAGAGATCCAAGGAGATACGTGGAAGAAAGAACATGAAGGCCCTTTTTTCCAAGAGAGTGAGCACAAAATTTCTAGAACAAAAAGGAATTTACCATGTGGTCTTATTATAGATGTTTTTGGGATCAGAATTAACTTGCCAAATGGGAAAACCCAAATCAAATTATTATTCAAGAAAACAAATGGAAAATGAAGGCATTCCCAGATGCTTTTGACAAGGGGCAAATGGGCTACTAAATCAAACATTTCATAAATAAATTAGCAAAACGCATTATGTAACACTAACATTAATGACACACACCAGATTGCCAAGGTTCTTAATCAAATCTTTTCAATCTAAGCCATTATATTGTGAAAGGGTCGCTTCTTACAGACAGCTCATAACACTAAGCAAGTCTCTCCAGTGACGTTCCTGCCATCACCAAATGTTTTCCTTCTGATTTGTCTCCAGGCCTGACATTTTTGCAAATTAAACTGGATTACATTATCCATGATGGCTTAAATTCAATTATCCAAATAACTAACCAGCCAATTCCATGACTAAATTATACACCTGCTGCCTGAATTTTTTGGGTTTGACCGTGTGCTGGTTTCATTTCTGTTTTTAAAAAAATGTAGAAGTAGAGCTGGATTTCTCTTGGAAGAGAATCTAGGAATTATCTTTCCTTTTAAAAATTATTTTTGGGACATAAGATCAGATCCTCATTATAAAATATTCAAACAATATGAGTTGTCAGAGGCAAGATTTGGGTGCCCTTCCTTTTCCCATTTCTATTCTCCCAATGTCCTTCTGGTCTGCTTTCTTGGCTATTTATTTAGGTTTCCAATATTACATAACCTCAAACATAGCTGAAAATACATCTTTACCTTTGTTCACTTCTCTAAGGAAGGCACATTCTATTTTTAAAAATACTGTTACTTTGCCTTTCCCTATTAGACCTCATAGGCTTACATTCCAATAGTGTGCAAAGGTGCCATTCCCCTTCACACTCATCAAAACTTCATACTGTACTTCGTGTTATACATATTTTATCTTTTGTCATATGATAGATCAAACCTTCATTATATTGTATTTGATTTTCAGGGTTACTTGAGAGTATATATTTTTTCCGATTTATTAGACCCTCTACACATAGTTTTTAAACTTGGTATAACGAGTTACAACCATTTTTTAGGATACAAACAAAAAAATCATAATATTAACACCTGCCAACTTATGTGTTAGTAGAAAATTAAATAATGAATGCATATGGTATCATTGATTTCACAGCAAATAATGAACAAAGAATGCAAGACCTAAGAGAAAAATGGTTTCAAGTTTATATTTGAATAAAAGAATAAGAGTAGAGAAGGAGGTCTTAGATTGGGAGGGAACTCTGAAAAGCAGAGAGTAAAGATGTGGGCAGCATGGAATGGTCTGGGCCTTTTGATTATCATATTAATTTTCTGTTGTTGCTATAATAGCAACAAATTCAGTGGCAATGAAAAATTATTGTCTTATAATTTGTAGGTCAGGAGTTGGTAGAGGTCTAACCACAATAAAATCAAGATGTCAGCAGTCTGAATTTCTATCTATAGTCTCTAGGGGAAGCATTTTATTTTCCTGCTCATTTATACTGTCGGAAGAGTTGAGTTCCTTGTGGTTGTAGGACTGAGTTTCCTGGGTTTTTTTTTTTTTTTTTTTTTTTTTTTTTTTTTCCTGGCTGTAAATGAGGTCACTTCCAGCTCCTAAAAGCTGATGCATTCCTTGGCTCGTGACTCCCTTCCTGTGTCTCCAAAGCCAGCAATGACAAGTTGAGTTCATCTCTCATCACAGCTCTCTAATCCACTGGTCTGCCTCCCTCCTTCTCCTGTAAGCACACATGGATTGTACTGTGTCCATCTGCATAGTCCATGTTGTTCTTTCTGTTTTGAGGCCAGTTGGTTAACAACCACCCTTCCATTTGCAATTTTAATCCCCTTTTCCCATATAACTTAATAGATTCATAGATTTGAGAGATTTGGGATATATTGTGTGTAGGGGGGTGGGGAGGCAGATTATTCTGCCTGATATAATTGGCTTAATGAAATGTACCTGAAAATCTCCAAGCACCAATATAACACCTTCAGTTTTATTGGATTTTGTCCCTGACTGCTGAGTTAAAAGGAAAAAAAACAACAAAACCACCTCAAGGCTTATGGGGTATTTTTGGAAGTCCATCTGATTCAACCAGTTGCCATATGTAAACAGCAGTCTCTTTTTTTGTTTCACAAGAACCCCTTCCCTAAATTCTAGGTACTGGAGATCATCAGTTTTTTTGTTTGTTTGTTTGGTTGGTTTTTTCACTGTGGTCTTCCAATGTTCCAAAACCATTCCCTATTTCAGGAGAAAGTAGAGAACATGGCACATCCCTCATTCTGTGACATACTTCAACCCCTGGGGCCCCAGCAGCCCCCTTCTACTGCTAGGTCTCCCCATACCTCCTGCTTCTTATGTGTCTTGGGAGTGTAGGGAGGATCTGGGTATAAAAGGATGCCCCTCTCCTCTCTCCTTTTGTGGGAGAGGAAAGTCAGGCCAATTGACACTGGACAGGCCACAGTTCATCAGACATGTATAGATGGGTCTGGTTCATATATGTCTATGTACATACACTAAACACACTTGTATACGTGTATGAATGTATATACATATATATATATGCATACACTTATATAAGAAACAGATACACACAGGATGAATCAAATAATCTGATTTTCTTCTAAGATGTTCAAAACACTATTTTTTATTCCATTATTCTAAATGGGTCTTCATGGGACATATATGAGATAATAAAGTCTCATTTACTACACTACTACAACACTTAGGTCTAAGAATAAAAACATTTTTCTCAAGTTCATCAGTCCAACTGTAACCATGTATGCTGGTATGTGATAGTCCTGGTCAGAAATGTACCATCATCATGTCTTGTTCAAAGATCCTCTACCCTCAGCCTACACCACAGTAAGACATACATCGGCTGAGATGCTTCCATTTTAGAACCCTCTCTAGTTACCTTTCAAATGAGGAGCGAGGAAAAACCCTTAGAAATAACAAAGCACCTGGGGCTATGGCTAACTTTGGGCTTCCTAATAAGCATCACCATCCCCTCAATGGTATATGTTTCAATATGGGAGGACTGCTGGGCCTTTCACTCCAGGGATGAGGCTCAAGATTAGGTCATCTTGACCAAAAGCCTAACTCGATGGCTGTTCTGCTGTATGCACTGTGATAGAAAGCTAAGTGAGATGATGTCTTTACACTGGAAACTTTAATTCACCAAGGAATGGAGTTAACTCAGACTTTGGGGTAGTTGAAGAACCATGTAGTTGCTAATGGGGCTTCCAGGTTAACCCACTACAATGCATTATTTCACAGAAACAAAGAAGCAGTGACTTGTTGGAGGTTATACAGCAGGTTCTCATCAAAGCTGAATCACAGGACTCCCAGTGACTCCCCCATCCTCAAAGACGTGCTGCTGTATGTCACCCATGGGTTCCTATATTCATTAAAGATATCACACAAGAAATGCTAATTTGTTAAAAAATAGTAATCATTCATTAATTATATGTATATCAAAACATCATGTCATACATCTTAAATGTGTATGATTTTAAGAGGAAAAAATAAGATGGTACATTGAGTACACTCTTTTAGATCCTCTTCTTCCCAAAACTCCATGGAAGCAACAGTGAGGAAATAAGATTACAAAATGAGGTAAATCTTGAAGGCAGATGGATTGATGTTAATTAAATCTAGAAATCTGAATCTTAGCCAAAGATAACCTAAAATATATCACAGAACTCCCCAAAGGTTCAGGAACTTACTCTAAGTATCTTTGGAATGGCGAGGTGTTAGTGAAGCGAAGAAAAGAAAAATTGGTTTTGGTATCAGGGTGATACTAGCTTCATAGAATAAGTTTGGAAGAGTTCCCTTCTTTTTTGTTTCATGGAATAATTTGAGGAGTATTGGTGTAAATTCTTCTTTGAAATTCTGGTAGAACTCGGTCGAGAATCCATCTGGTCCTGCCTGGGATTTTTTTTGTTGTTGTTGTTGGTAGGCTACTGATGGTGTCTTCAATTTCATTGCTTGAAATTGATCTGTTTAAAATTTCTATGTCCCCTTGATTCAATTTGAGAAGATCATATGTCTCTAGAAATTTTTCAATATCCTCAAGATTTTCTATTTGATTGGAGTATAGATTTTCAAAGTAGCTTCTGATTATTGTTTGTATTTCAGTGGTGTCTGTGGTGATATTTCCTTTTTCATCATGAATTTTAGTAATTTGAGTTTTCTCTCTTTTTCTTCATTAGCTTGGCTAAGGGTTTATCAATTTTGTCCATTTTTTCCAAGAACCAACTTTTTGTTTTATTTATTTCTTTGAATTTTTATTTGCTTTTTTGTTTCAATTCCATTAATTTTGGCTCTGATTTTATTTGCTGACTTCTACTGCTTTTGGTGTTAATTTGCTCTTTTTCTAGAGCTTTTAGATGTAAGGTTAGGTTATTTATTTGATGATTTTGTATTCTTTTAATGAATGAAAATTGAATTAAGAGGCAATTAGAACACAGATCTCTTTCACATATCTATACAGCAAAGCTAGTGTCCCTCCCTCACTGCAATTGGAGAATGGCACCTGGTAAGCTAAGGTGTATAGTTGTTGCACAACAGTCACAATAGCAGAACTGGAAGAGAGCATGATAAGACCAGGTGTGCAGTGACCATCATTAGGTAGTATTAACAGTTGTTCACCTTAAATATTTGTCAGGTGTCAACTCCCAACTTAAACACAAGATGTAAACCACAAAGATCAGAGATACCCCTGCTGTAGATCTCCACCAAAGGTGACACCAGAAAAATTCCTAGATCATCCCTTTTTCTCCTGGTGATACTGAATTAATTAAAAAAACAATTACCCTAGTGGGCCTGAGTTAATTAGAGGAGCTATAAGAAGGTGGAGCATCAGAGAGAGATTCCTGCAGGGCTGAGAGAAAGTAAGCAGCCAAGCTATGAACTATATATGGGGGCAGGAGGCAAGGAAATGTAAAGGCCCCTAGGTTCTGAGAGTGGTTCCCAGCTGGTATCTAGCAAGAAGGGAACCTGGGAGCTGTGGGTGTGGATAGGGGTAGAGCACCTGGTTAACCATGGACTCCATCCCTAGCAGAAGAAGAAGAAGGCCTGTCACAAGGAATGCATTCTGCCACAAACCACAAACCTGGAAAAGGACCTTGAGTCTGACATGAGAATTGGTACCTGTCACCATCAACCAGTCTGGGTTGGCTGATTTCTCTGCTCAACTCAGATTTTCCAATCATGAGAACCGAGAAAATGGATTTTTGTTGTTTTAAGTCACTGAGTTTGTGCTGATCTCTTATATGGCAGTGGAAAACCAATACTGATGGGAAATATCAGTGTAGGAAAATAGTCCAAAAAAGGAGGCCACAGGGCAAGCCCATCACTACTTTAGCAAAAGTGCATTTTTCATCTTATATTCTCCACATTTATCCCCCACTTGTAATTAAAGAGAAAACTACTACATGTTGGATTTTCCTGACTCAAATGGAAACAGGTTTTGAAGATTACTTCTTTCAATGGGGAAAGGGAAGGTACAGACTCTCACCCCATTGATTCCTGGGCAGGGTTTGACTCTATCAAAAGTGACCCAACTGAAGGGATCTATACAATATGATCCTAAAGTAAGAGTGGTCAGAAATACGATTCAGAATTAATATCCCAAGAGAGGAAAGTAAAGACAGAGAGAAAAACCTGGAGCTCCGACTACAGACAGGGCAAAGGCCAGGAACCAGAATTAGAAACTCAAAAAGCAAAGGAGGGCCTGCGCCATTTCTGAGGAGTGCCAATGGTGAGAAGGTGAGTAGCATACCGGATTGCTGTAAGTGTACAGTCACTATGGGACTTTGTCAAACTCTGGCACACAGAGGCGGGCCGTTATTAGCTCCATGGAAATCTTTCTACAGGTCAGCTTCAGAATTTGCAGGTGGGGAAGCGTGCAAGAGTTCACACACCATGCTGGTATCAGTTGGAAACTCCTCTCTGCCCCCAGAAGCCACTTAGTGTAGGTGGGCCTTGTTGGGAACACCCTGATGGAGGTCTCTGTGGATCTCCAAAGGAGGTTTCAAATGGAACCCTTGCAAATACAATTCATGATCTTAGAAGTATCTCTTCTGGTAAGTAAATCCATCCTATGAGAACAACAAAATAGAAGATCAGAACATTTTAGTACAGGCTCACTCTTTCACAGTCCATGGCAAAATGTAAGTGTCAGGAGGAACTTTACTGAGAATCTATCCCAACTCCATTACAATGGTAGGGAAAATTATGTTCAAAGAGGGCGTATGACTATGGCCCGACCCAATACCTATCTTAAACTATAAGACGAAAGTGACAAAAATAAGACTAAGATCCAACTCTATGCTTTGCAGTGCTACAGTCTCAAGCAAATCACTTCACATCTCTGAACTCAAGTGTCCGCCTCTGAAAAAATGAATATATTGAATACACAAGTGAGATTTCTATGAAAATTTGATAACCATCATGGAATTGAACATATTACCAAAAGTGATCTACAGATTCAATCCAATTCCCATCAAAATGCCAATAACATTCTTCTCAGAACTAGAAAAACAGTCCTAAATTTCATATGGAAGAATAGAAGACCCAGGACAGCCAAAGTAATTCTAAACAAAAAGAATAAGGCTGACAGCATCACCATACCCGATTTTAAGTTATACTATAAAGATACAGTAACAAAAATAGGATGATACTGTCATAAAAACAGACACAAACTCCAAAGGAATAGAAGACACAGGGACAAACCCACAGAGATAGAGTCATAAGACAAAGATGTCAAAAAAATATTTAAAAAGATGGACTTTTTAACAATTGGTGCTGGGAAAAATTGAATATTCATATATAGAAGAATAAAGCTAGACCCTTATCTCTCACCCTGCACAAAAGTTAATGAAAAATGGATCAAAGACCTAAGAATTAGACCAGAAACGCTGCAACTGCCAGAAAAAGGAAAAAAAAAACAAAAAACAAAACAACAACAACAAAAAAAAAACACATGGTCAACACTCTAACATATAGGCACAGGCGATGACTTCCTCAATAGGATTCCTAATGCTCAGGAAATAATATCAAGAATTCATAAGTGGGATGGCATAAAATTAAAAAGTTTCTGCATTGCAAAGGAAACAATTAAGAGCTTGAAGAAAGAACCTTCAGAAAGGGAGAAAATATTTTCCAGTTACTCTTTTTTTATCTTTTAATTTTTTACAGACTGCATTTTGATTCATTGTACACAAATGGGATACATCATTTTGTTTCTATGGTTGTACACGATGTAGATTAGGATCCAAGTATATAATGAACTGAAGAAACTTACCACCACCAAAAAAAAAAAAAAAAAAAAAAAAAAAACAAAGAAAAAACACAAATAACCCAATCATAAATGGGCAAATGATCTAGATAGATACTTCTCAAAAGAACAAATGTAAACAACCAACAAATGTAAGAAAATAAGTTCAACACCTTTAGCAATTAGGGAAATGCAAGTCAAAACTACACAGAGATCTCATCTGTTTTAGAATGGCAACGAAGAATACAGATAGCTTGGTGTGGTGGGCAAGCCTATAATCCCAGCAACTAGGGAGACTGAGGCAGGATGATCTTGAGTTCAAAGCCAGCCTCAGCAACAGCAAGGTGCTAAGCAACTCAGTGAGACTCTGTCTCTAAATAAAATACAAAATAGAGCTGGGGATGTGACTCAGTGGTTGAGTGTCCCTGAGTTCAACCCCCAGTGACAAAAAAAAAGTATACAAATAATACTAAATACTGCAGAGGATGTGGGGGAGAAAGAAGAGTTTCACACTATTTGTGGGATTGTAAATTAGTAAACCACTATGGAAATCAGGAAGGAAGCTCCTCAAAAGACTAGGAATGGAACCACCATGCGACCCAGCTATACCACTCTTCTGTATTTATCCAAAAAAATCAAAGTCAGCATACAACAGTGATGCATGCTTATCCATGTTTAAAGCAGCACAGTTCCCAATAGGCTAGTTTAGAACCAACAGATGAATGGATAAAGAAAATGTGGTATATGTACACAGTGTAGTTTTATTCTGTCATGAAGAACAAAATTATGTCATTTGCAGGAAAATGGATGGAGACCATTATGCTAAGCCAAATAAGTCAGACTCAGAAAGTCAAGGGTATGTGTTTTCTCTCATATCTGAAAGCTAGTAAGAAAAAGGGGGGGAAAACGCTGGGGTGGGGAGAGCTCATGTAGATAGGTGACTTGTAAAGTAAAAGAAAGGGACGAGGGGACAGAGTAGGGGAGTTATGAAAGAATTAAATTGATTAAATTACAATGCAGGTGTACAAATGGGTCACAATGAATCCTATTATTATGTATTTTTATGATGCACCAATATTTTTTGTAAAGAGACAATCATGGAGAACTCACACAGCATGGTGCATGACACAGACTATTTATACATATTTTCTTGTGGTCTTAGAATCATTTGTGCTGTTCTTCCCTTTCTACTTTTTGTACCCATTTACCAGAATCATCTTGGAAGAAGCCAAAATACTGATTTTTTTTGTTTTGTTTTTCAATCGGCAGTCCTAAATCCTGAATCTTAGAATGAACCCATCTTCTTCTCCTGGCCCAGAATAAAACATGGCTAGTTTTCCCAGTAACCCACAACAGCCTCCTGGCCTTGTAAGAAAACTCGAAGCCCAATCTACAGAGTAGATGCAGGAAATATCAAAGCCCAGAGTCCCAGCTCTGAACACAGTGAAAGACAAGCTGTCTTGAAAGGATCGGCTGGCTAGATTGCAGGATGCTTCAAGCATGCTAAACAGGAGCCAAACAGCAACAATGAGAACAAGACTAAGGGCAACAGAAGTGCAACCATTAAACTTTCATGATTTCAGAGCTCAGGACACACAAGTTCATCACTATGGCACTTTTTATATCTCTGGATTTATAATGAACATAGCTGTTTGGAAATCAGTACTATTCATGGCCATTGCTTACCACATAGTGCTGGCATTTTAGAAACTGTTATCAAAACTGTTTTACCATAAAAACTAAAAGAACCTTTAATAAGTAAAAGAAACTAAATACCCCAGGACCACTACCATTTTCAACAGGCTAAAAATGACTCATAGCTATCAGCTAATGCGCTCTTATTATGGCACCACGGTGAGGTCAGTTGGGCTATTTTTTTCAGAGGAGAACTCAATACAGAAAGTAGTTCAGTGGATTTATTTAGTTTAAGAGTAGTGAAGTCTCAACTGGCATCTATCCCCTATCTGCCAGGTCAGAGTAATTTTTATAATATTTCATTTTGGACCGCAGTTTGTCCTCCCTTTCTCCCTTTCTCTCTCTCTCTCTCTCTCTCTCTCTCTCTCTCTCTCTCTCTCTCTCTCTCACACACACACACACACACACACACACACAGTTGAAAATAAGAGGAACTCCTTAGGAGCCAACTTAGGTATTAATATTACTGTTACATACAATTATATTATGGATAACAATAATATTACATAACTATAATACTTTCTACAATATTTTATAGAAAACGATCTATTTTCTATCGTCTGGTAATCACTCTCACCACCTATGGGCAGCTTAAGGACCCACTCCTCAGATTGGAGTCTCCCAGACAAAGGCCCTGAGATAATGATTTGCATAAGAATGATTTATTAGAAAAGCACCCAAAGGAATGGGAAAGAGACAGTGGTGGGAAGGCAATCAATAAAAGGTATTTCAAATAAAAGGTGTTTCAGTGAGCTCGTTACTGATGTGGGCAGTAGGTGCTCCGTCCCACTGGGGCACTCTGGGAGACTGCACAGAACACACCTCCAAAGGGCAACAGAGCTGAGGTATTTACCCACCAACTTCTTTTCGTCGCTGGTTCATGGCTGCTCCATGTAAACTCCTGTGTATTTTGACCTGCCCCCAACAAAGACCAAGACCAGCAAAAGCTCTCAGGTGCTGGCAACATTCGCAGGGAGAGTGAGTGGCAAGCAGTACGGAAGGGGCACCAACAATCTGTTTCATGCTATATGTAAACCTTATCGGTTCCAGAAGCTTCCAAGTGGTCCTTCTGCCATTCTTCTCTTTCCCAAACAGTCAGACCCTTCAGACCCTGGAAGCTCTCACTGGTTGGCCCTCTCTGTAACCTGCCTTTGGGCACAGTCCTCAACAGGACCAATGCTGGCAACCAAAAGGGGCAGATGCAGAAAGGCTGCTGATGAAAGGCAGTACAGGCTGAGTATCCCTCACCCTAAATGTGTTAAATTGGAAGTGTTTCAGATTTTTTTTGACTTTGGAATATTTGCACATATATAAGGACTAGTCATAGAGATGGGACCAGCATTTAAACATGAAATTCATCTCTGTTTCTCTAACAAGGTCCCTTTAATGAAATGGGTTCATTTCCTGTATTATATGTAAACCTTGTAGTTCAACCACTGGAGACTTATTTTTAAAACTGAATCTTTTTTTCTTTACTCTTCTCCCTCTCCCCTTCCTAACTGCAGGGAAAACAAGATTAGCATCCCTTCCTGTCCTAAGTGTAGTTACCTGTCCTTCTGTTTACTGTTCACCTGAACATTCCTAGAAAGGGGAAAACAGTTCTCTGAAGGATAGAATTGAACATTAATTACATCTACTGATAATATCTAAGAAACAGCCCTTGTACTCCCCTTTTTAAAACCCTCTGTTCGTCTTAGCAGTTAGAATGGCAACCTCCTTGACCTGAGTCCAGTGCCTTTCTCCTTGGCTAGCAAAGTCATAATTGTTTTTTTTCTTTTTGTCAAAGCCTTGTCCTTGTTATTGTCATTAGGGACAAGGACCAAGTTTTCGGTGTCATTTTCTTAAACATATAGCCTAAGTTAATTGCATACCATATTTTTCATAATTTTCTTTCCTGATGTGGAACTCTCCACTTGTGGCACCATGTTGGTACTCAAAAAGTTGGAGACTTTAGAGCATTTCATATTTTGATTTTCAGATTAGGGATGTTCAGCCTGTGTGTGCAGTGGTTAAGACTGTAGATGCTCATGTTCCACAGCTTGGAACTGGAGCCTGGATCTCCTATTTTCCACCCCAACATTATTTCAACAGTGGGTCATGATATTTTCATGAGCCAATTCTATTACCCAGATTCCTAAAGGACTCCCCCCAAAAGCAGCTACAAAATGTTCAAAGTTAATACTAGACCTTGTACAACCACCACTACAAGCCCAGCAGGAGAGGCTGGGTGCTCTGAGAGCCAAACCATGCAGCAAGAAAAAGGGATTGTTTTCTAGAAGAGCCTGTCAACATTCTGGGAGGGATGTGCAAGGGCTAAGTTCCAGCTTGGCACACGAAAAGCAATGGCAGAGACATACAGCTTCATTATAATCCCACAGACCACCAGCCAGGGAAGGAGAGCCATGTGGAATTGATTGAACACAAGCAAGGCCCAGAAGATTTTAATTTAAAAACAATTTGATTATAAAAAGAAAAAAAGAGAGATCCTGGATGGGAAAAAATGGTGGAGTGTGCTTGGGAGCAAAAATGCTTGCATATATATAACTAAGAAGAGAGACTATGTGAGAGAGAAAAGCATAGAAATAAATGGAAGTACAGGACCAAGGGGAGAGGAAGAGAGAATGAGAGAACAAATAAAAGAGGTGGGAAAGAAGGAGTGAAATAAATTTTCAGTTGAGATTTTTAGTTCTAAACAATGGAAAATAAGTCTGGTTGATTCAGATTTAAAATGACCTATTGTCAGAATGGTTCAGATAGTAAAAATGAAAAATAACAATAACTAAACCTTAGGAGAATACAGGAATGAGGCACTCAGCCCCCCAGTTCTAGGTAGCAGGAACCAGTGGGCCATCTCTCCAGATGTCTGCACTCAACACCAACCATTTTCTCTGAGCACCCCACCAAAGATTAAATTCTTAGGAGAAAGATGCTGGTTTTTTTTGATTCTGTGACCTATCTCTGGTTGAGGGTTTAGGAGAAGGGATGTTGATAGTTCTACATAGATCCCAGAGAAGGAGGGAAGGGTGTGTCTTTGATGGCAGGGATTTTAAGTCAAGGGATGCCAGGCAGGCAAAGGCATTGCTGTTCACTATCAAAAGGTAACCTAAGGAGAAGAAGGTAGTGGAACTCAAAGAGAGTTAAGAGAGGATCAGTTACAAACCTGGGAAAAAACTTGGGAACAGAAAGAGCAATCGATGAATGAAGAGATTGAAAAAAATGTGTAGAGTGTATGAAAATTATATATGGAAAAGAAGCTACATAAAACAGGAAGAAACCCAGTTTCTTAGAAGGAGTGAGATGTCAGATAGGAGGAAGGTAAAGGGAGAAAAGTGGTAGAAGATGGAGATTGTACAGCAAGGAATCACTTAGGGCTCACTCATGACTTCATGGGTCTGAGGTAATATTCACTAAAGTCTCATCACTTCCCATGCCTGAGAAGTAGATGGCAAGCAGAAGGGGTCCCAAGCCACCATGAGAGATTGGATATACTCCCCTTGGCATGGACATCCACTAAGTGACTTGGTTTCCCTGATTCATATTGTTTGGGTTCTTTTACTTCATAACAAACCACGCCAAAACTTAGAAACTTGAAACAATTTATTAGTATTTATTATGGTTCTGTGGTTTGACTGGACCCAGTTGAGTCTGGGTTTGCCAGGGACTGCATTCATCTGAAGGCTCAACTGGACTGAAATGTTCAAGATCACTCATTCACACAGCTAGCAGACGATGCTACAGATCAGCTGGAGCTGTCAACTGAAATACATCCATGTGAACTGGGAGTGTGAGAGAATGGCAGCTGGATTCTGAAACACAGTGACCCAAGAATGAGCATCTCAGGGACAGCAAGATGAGGCTCTCAAACAAGTTAGGCTAAGCCTGGGATAGGCATGGTATCACAAGTGCCATATGCTATTGGTCCGAGTAATCATGGATCATAACAGGTTCAAAGAAGTGAAAATTAGATTGTTCCTCTTGCTGAAACTTGAGAAAAGTTACACTGCATAAGAGTATGTTGAATGAATCTATAGAAAACATAATGTGCCACAGGTATCCAGCCTCTTGACTATGAAAAATGATTTTACTGTCTCTTTAAACCTCTCTGAATTATTTGCTGCAAACTGAATATGAATTGTGAACTTTCAATTCCATGCGACCTTCCAAAATGTAATCATTTCAAATGCAATTTAGTCAGAGAAAATGCTCTTTTGTTAGACTCTGTGACATTCTTCTTGAAAGTAATGTCCAGTTGAGAGCATACCCAATCTGTAGAGTCCACACAAGACAGATGTTTGCAGTATCATCCTCTTTTCATTATTCATTCATTTATCCCATAAATATTCTAGTCCCAGGCACCATGGAAAGTGTTCATGATGCACACATAAAAATCATAGTCTCTTGTGCTCAAGGGTTGAGTGCCATGAGAGAGGTTCATCCATATCTCATCTTATAGGAGGCCTAGGGAATTGAGTTTAAATTCAACAAATAAGCTTAAAATTGCATATTTTCAAAATCACTCTTAAAAATCCCTTCGGAAGTCATCATTTTGTATATACTATCTTGCAAAAAGCCCAACACAGATGTTTTTCATCCATTGTGGGAAACTGATTGTTGTTTTATTTTTCCGAGCACCAAATAAAATAGCTTCTTTGCATGTATGAGGCACTTTCTCCTTCTTCATTCTCACATCCTCTGGACTGAAATGACCTCTTAGTTAGTCCCCCTGCTTCCACCCTTGCCAGCCTACAGCCAGAGCTATCCCAAATAAGCTCAAGTCAGACCACTAGATTACTCCACTCCTATTCAAAATCATCCAACACTTCTTTTAATTGAAATAATACCCAAATGCTTTTCCATGGCTGTACATGATGTGACTCCTGTCTATCTCTGCAGCATTATTTCCCACCACATTCCCTTTCACTCCTGATACTCCACAGAAGACGTCCTCCTCCATGCTAAATTCAGTAAACCTTAGGATATTTTAATTCTCTGCTACTTCTGTCTGAACCTTCTCCTCTGCCCCCAATTAGTGCCATTAATCCTTTCACTTCATTCAGTCACTGCTTAAAAAGAACTTGGGAAGAAAACTCTTGCCTGAACACAGTATATAAAAGAGCATCCTCTCTCATTTTCTGCCTTCCTTAACTTTATGCTTCTTCATAACATTTTTCCTACCTGAAACTGAGCATATGACTCCTTCACTGGAATGCAGCCTCTCTGGGTTTTCATCAACTCTGTACTTTGGTGTAATTTCAACTCCTAGTATAGTGACTGGCACATCTTATTCAATGAATGTGTGTTGCGTTAATGAAAAGATGGATGGATGGATGCATGGATGGATGCATGGATGCATGGATGGATAATAAATGGAGATGTAGTGGAGGCTATAGTGTGCCACTCAGATCACCTTTTCAGTAATGAGGCACCCAACTCCCCAGCTATCAGAAGTATTGACTGCCAGCTGTCCCTCTGCAGTAATTGCTGTTGGTTAAAGAGAGCTACTTTGCCCAAAGTTACAGCCCCTTCCTGGGAGCAGCTTCCTTCAATTGACTGGTTGACTTGGGGGTGCACAGGTATACAGCCCTGACTCCCTTGACTCATCTGGCATAATTTTCAAACCTCAGTGACCTCATAGCACAGTTTATTTTTCCTTATCAAATTCTGCTCCCTTATCTTCTATAGATGTAGGTCCCAAGATCACTCCTGAGTAAGTCTCCTAACTATAAATCTTTATCTCAGAGTCTGCGTTCAGAAGACCTGATCTAAGATCATGTGGTGTATTGTATTCATTTATCATTTAGGATTTTCTCCTACCGCAGGAAGCACACAGGAAATGAAAATCACTAAGAGGTTTACAGATTAGCATTTTCCACGACACTCTCATTCTAATGTATCTTCTCGCAAGCAGAAATTCTGACCACATCACATGCTGCATTTGAACTCTTGCTCTTCTTTCCCCTCCAGTCTCCCCATGTCTCCCTATATTTCTCTCTCCACACAGTGCATAGACTGTAGTCCAATTACATTTAATGCAGATCACAATATAGTTCAACTGTGCCCACTTTGACCAGAAAGGCATCTAACCAAAGGTAAATGGACAAGTTTGTTGTAGAGTCCAGAAAAAAAAAAATTACTCCCCAGGAGGGATAGGCTAGACTCTGATTACATGAACTTAGAACTGCTAATGGCAGAAAGGTCAGTAGGAACTGAAAAGATGGTCCAAGAAAAGCCAGGAGGCATTGAGATAAAGTCCCGAATAAGCGGAAGCATTAGAAAGCAGGAATACATGACAAGGGGAAAAGCTACAAAATAGAGTGATAATATAAAGTAGAAGATAGAGGAACTCAACTGTTAGGAGAGAAAGAACAAAGAAATGAAGAAGGAGGAGGAACAGCAGAAGCAACATGGGTATTAACATATAAATACATGATAGATAAAATCTAGGAATCTAAAGTAGAGCATGTTTACTATAGCTAGTAATGCATATTGTTCACTTGAAATTTATAAGAGAACAGATTTCGAGTGTTCACACATACACACACAAAAGGTTACTGTGAGTGGCAATGGGTGCATTAATTTAATTTGACAGGTAATCAGTACACGTATATGCATATATCCAATTATTGCATTGTCTGAGAAAAATCAAGAAATTTCATGAAATATTGTTTGTAGTAACCAAATATTAGAACTTACTAAGTGGTCCATCAGTAGGGAACCAGTTTTGGTTATATCCATATTATGGGCTGCTTTGAAGTCATTAATAATAAATCTGCTCTATATGTTCTAAAATGAACTAGTTTATTTTAAAATGAAATAAATGACTGAATCATATTTAAAATAAAATTTTAAAAAAGGAAGAGGAAGAAGAAAAAAGAGTGAGGAGACTCAAATTAACAATGAAACTTCAGAGTAGAGAGCCACAGACTCTGGTACCTAATATCTCAAAGCGTCTTGCAGCTGAGTGATGATGTAGTACCACTACCCTGCAAAGCCCAGACATACCATGTCTGGGTCTCCTGGTCTTGTTGGTTGTCCTCATTATCATCCCTACTAATGTGACTGGGATTACTACTTCTGTAATTCCTACATATACTCTTTCAATAAACCGACTAGTTGAGGCTTTCCAACTTCTTTAAACACCAAAATATCTTGCTGGCAAATTTAATAATTACTACAAAATCATAATGATCAACATTAAAGACTACTGACAATATAACCATGCATTCACCATGTCGTAAATCCTCACAACAATCTTGAAAGAATTTATAGATGAGGAAACTGTTTAGAAAGAATGTACCATGCTAGGGAATTGGTTGGATAAATTATTTAAAATTAGATCAAAGTAGCTGAACTGTAATTAAAAATAGGTCTATCTTGTTCTCATATCCATAATCAGTCTGATACTTAAGCCTGTTTTGTCATGGCTGAGGTCTGCTCTACAGTACTACGTCTTTACCATCCATCAGAGCAAGACAGGGAATCAGGTTGAGGGTCCATCCCAAGCTGAAAATCACTGGTTTTGTTTTTGGTTCCAAGTTGAAAGTCACTGACTGATCCTTGGAGGATTCCCATAGTCCAGCTCTCAAGAGAGTTTGCCCTCTGCCAAACTCCTGGCCTGAGAAAAGGACTGCTGATCAGGCAGACCCTGAGGAAGTCAAAAGACTGAAAAAAAGAGTCATCCTGCCATTTGCTCTGCTAGACCATACGGATAAACAGAAACCATCTCACAGCAACTTTTCTCTCTCCCGTAGACAATCCAAACATCCATTTACCTAATTGTGCTTCCTTTATGCACACATACATATATATTTTACAACTGCACCATCTGTGTTATCACAGTTATGGTCCTGCCAGCATTTCCATAAAAATGACAGTAAATCTTTCTTTTCTGAGGTTCATAAATAGCTTATAAAAACTGGGTTTGGGCTGAAACTTATTCCCAACCATTCCTAGCCAAGACACTAATAGGTTTTGTTAACAAATTAAACAAATATCAATTTACTTGGCAAGCTAAAACAGTACAAAAGTTTATGAATTCCAAAGGCAAATATGCATTCATAAAGTATAAAAATAAACTAAATCCCTGCATAACTAAGGTTATAGACTTACCCTTAATTTTAATAAGTCTGTAAGCTATTTCTTTGATTAAATTAAAATGTTCAAAAGTCAGGTTAGTCCTGTATAATCTGCACATTTTTACTAATTGCATTTGCTAGAGATGTTTTTATAATAAGCAACAGAAATAGACAATGGCTACCTTAGGCAATATAGAAACTCTCAGAAGGATTTGCAGGATCTCACAGGATTGTTGGGAAGGGAGGAGAAGATGCTCAAGAATGAGAGTTAAAATGGTTGAGAAGCAGATCCAAAGAGTCTTTGTAACATGAGAGCTACCTTGTCTGAGATGAAGGCATTCTAACCCTTTCACCTTCTGCGTGATTGCAGTTGGGATTCCAAATCCCAGGAAGGATATTACCCCCAAGTCAAGGCTTCGTCACACAGCTGAACCTTGTTCTGTTCGCACTGTACTCCTGTAGTTGCCACAGTAGTAAGAATCTAGCTGCATCGTTTATAACCGCCAAGAAAGAGAAAAACAGAGACAGAAAGGAAGGAGGAGGGAGAAAAACAAACAGAAAGACAAAGGCAGAATGAGAAGGAAAGGAGAAAGAAAGAAGAGAGAGAGAAAGAGAGAAAACCACATGAACCTCCAATTCTAGAGAATTCATTGAATAAGCTACACTACAAATACACAATGAAATATTACACAATCATTAGAAGTTATATTATTGGAAAAAATATTTAATAGCTGTACTCAATATGGTGTTGCGTAACAAAGCAGGTTACCAAACAACTTGACTGATATAAGCACATTTTAATAATAAAGAAGTATGGATGCCTAGAGAAAAATTCATGATGGGATTTCAAGTTATTTTTTGGCTTATCTCTGTGATGTACATTTTTTAAAACAGATGTTTATTGCTTTTGAAAAGATGATTTTAAAAATAAGTGTACTTTACAGGTTTTAAAACCCTGCTCTGAACCACTTTTGTACTCTTTTAGTTTGCCAAGTAACAAAGAGTAACAAATAGTATTATTACCCCATTCCACAGATGGAGAAGTTGAGGTTCAGAGTGGATATGTCATCAAACAGAATCAAAGTAGAATAAAGACTGGAATACAGAGGCTCAGTCTGAAAGTCCTGGCTGTCTTCTTTTATATCATGGGTGTTCTTACTGTCTAAGAAGGGAGGGGTCATCTAGATGTTACCTTTGACAACGGGGCTAAACACTGGGCACCCAACACTCTTCTTGCAAATCAGGCCAGCATCCTTGCTTGCTTTAGCTGTAAAAGCTGCCTTTGAAGCCAGTTGAGCTCAGGCTTTTTCTCCTGTTTTGCAGGAGATGGTAATTAAAGTGCTATTGGATATTCTGAGTGTTGTATTGGAATTGCTGAATGTTATCTTTCACATGCCGTTTTGAAGTCATCTCTGTGTCTGAAAGGTCACTACCGCTGGCTAAATAGCATTGATTTCCAGGCATTTATAGATGTACATGACAACTCCTGAAAGGGGCTTTCATGGATTGAAGAACCGAGGCCATGGTAAATATCTCTTCTGAACAATGTTGGCAGAAATCATTATGAAATAAAATAAACCCGGAGGCGTGTTTCAGTAGCAGATCTGAAATGAAGCCAGGCTTTCCTGAGATGAAGGCTATGACTGCAATATCCTCAAAGCCCACCCACTCGGGCTACAGCTTAGAGGTTGACTTATGACTGACCGGACACCAAGACTACCATGAGAAATAAGCTCCTTCTTGCAGGTCCTCCCTCCATACATCCAAGTGACTGGCTTCATAATAGACAAGCGAATTAGGCTTAGTGGTCTGCAGGAGTGGGCCAGGGGCTCAGGGTAGATAGATGCTGCTTTTTACTGTGAATTCAGAAGGCAGTCTGATTTAATTTTAATGCTTTTAACTTGAGACACTTCAGTTACAGCCTAACATCATTTCAGAAAATCAGGTGAGTAAAGAGTCCACCTTTTCCCCTAGCATCCAAGGAAGTGGCATAAAGCTGCAGTGGTCTGTCTCATGTTACCCCAGCTTGGCTCAGTGGTCAGCCTTCATATAAAATGTTCAGGCACTTGCTGAAAGTCTTGGCTCATGATGACATAATGGACATTGCCCCTACAGAAGGGGCCACACTGAAGGACCAAGCAAGTTAGTCTGCTAATTCTCCAAACTAAATGCCAAAATGCATCAGATAAAACCTGAACTCCAGTGGTTCTGACTCCTGCCAACGGACAGTGTGGATTTCTCTTGCTTTGCTTTTTTCCCTAAGCGTTTAGGTTAGGGCAAATTTCAGAATTTTCCTGCATGCAATGTCAAGTTTTTGATAGGGGCAAAAGGAATCTTGGCTTTAGTGTCAGATGGACCTGGATCACAACACCAGCTTCACATTTCCAGCTACATCTCCTCAGACATGTTACTCAAAGTAGTGTTTCTCAAAGCATTTTCCAAGTGCCCCCTTTAGGTTCCCTGAGACCCTTTAGGAGTTGCATGACGCCAAAACTATTTTCATAGTCATATTGTGATGTGATCTTTTTCACTCTCTCTCATTTTCTCCTGGATATATTCCCAGAGGATACAGGACATATGATGATGTCATCATTCTGACAACTCCTAGGATGTGTGCTTCTGAATTCTTAGATTTCAAAATTTTCTGCTTTAGGAAAGTAGAGATCAGAATATTGAGCAAAATAAGACTCAGAGAGAAAAGATATGTTTTCTGTCCTATGCAGAAGCTAGAAGGAAAAATCCAAATAAATAAACCAGAAAGGGACACCATGAATTTGGAAGGGAGACTAGTGGGGAGGAAGAAGGGGAGCAGGCGGAGTGAGGCGGAGATGAGGAGGTACTGGGGAGTGGAATTTATCATGTTTTTATGTGTAAATACGCCATTCTGTATAATTAATACACACAAATAAAAAGTTAAAAATAAATTCCGCTCTTCTATATATAGCACATAGTGTGACTACAGTTAAAGATTAACCATCCTCTTTAAAATAAGAAATATTTTGAATAAAAAATGAACAAAATATTCTGCCTTAATTTCTAATAGAATAAATATTGATAGAAAATCCATAGAAGACAAAAGTTCTTTTGGATCTTCAGTTATGTTTTAAGAGTGTTTGAGAACTACTAATCTAAACTCTATACCTCTGTTTCCCAGGGTCATCAACAGCCTACTGTGCATATTAAATTAGAGGAAATACATGACATTGAGGCAATATACCAAAATCCATTCTTCCCTACTCAGATACAGCCATTGTCCCAGGTTGATCTGAGCACTGGACTTGACAGTCCATGGGAATGAATACAATATCCACTTGGAAACACCC
Organism: Sciurus carolinensis; assembly: GCF_902686445.1. Taxonomy (NCBI): domain Eukaryota; kingdom Metazoa; phylum Chordata; class Mammalia; order Rodentia; family Sciuridae; genus Sciurus; species Sciurus carolinensis. Next base: position 41,094,362 of record NC_062214.1, read on the forward strand.
ACTGTCCCCTTGATAATACCAGGCCCTTTGCAGTCTCAGATGAAGTACTCTGGGGACTTTTCCTTCATTCCAATTTCCTGCCTCACCCTCCTATCCCTGGCTTCTCTGAGAGTCATTTCTGCAAGGAGTGAGTACACTATGCTTTATTCAAGTGTAACTATCTAATAGACACCATTAGACCAATCCCTGTGGGATGGAGACAAGGTCTTTCTTGAACTAAGTAGTAATTTCTGGCATCAACCATTCCAGGATGTGGGGAGATCTTAGACAGCAACCAGGTTTTGGAGAGGAACACCTCAGTATCTCTCTGGGTGTCACACCCATGGACCAGGAGAGTTAGGAGTAGGTATATCTTCAATGGTTCCTAGAAGTGGAGCAAAGAGGGACCCTGGCACTTGGAGAGAAACTAGGAGCCTGGCAGAAAGGACCTCACATTGGCAGGTTTCTGTACCCCTTTTAATCCCCAATCCCTCTATATTAAGTTTTCAGGGATCCTTGGTTCTTAAGGAAAGTATAACCTGCTACTTCCCCATCCTGTCACATTTGCAATCCTGACACATCCATTTCCTCCACAAGAGGTCCACCCTGGCATTCTGTGCCAGATAAAATAGAACAAGTCCTATTTGGTTTCAATAGGTATTTCTCAAGGAAGAATAGCAGGATACGTGATTGAGTCGGGAAGAAGAGAGAGGGAACTGCTAGAGATGTCCAGGGATTCTGTCTTGGAATACTGATGGATAGAGAGGTCATTCACTGAGATAAGAGTAGTGGAAAAAGAGATGAATTTGAAGGAAGGAGGGGGAGCTGTTAGAAATGCAGGTCCACAGCTCAGGTTAGAGGTCAGTGTTAAGGTCACAAGATGGCAGCTGGGTTGCACAGGGATTGTGCTATATTGGGAGAGATTTCTGAACCAAGAACAGCAGAACTTGCAGCTGGAACAAAGAAGCCAGCAGAAAAGCAGCATCTGTTTGGTAATGTTTTCCAGAGTCTCTGTTGTTGATCCTTATTGTCAATTGCCTTTTCTGACTACACTTCTGATGCCCTGACTTGATTTCCCTTTTGGCCTTCAAAGACCCCCCCCCCAAGCTTAAATCACTCTGCTCCCTGAGTCAGCCTCCCAGCATTGCCCTCCTGCGTCCACCAGGGAATATTTAACACATCCAAAGCAAATACCCCATGGCTGTTCCTAACCCTTGGTTCAGCACACACTCTCATTTTGTTTTTGCACACACTCACAAGCCTAGCCCAGGAAATCCTTTATTCTTCCTTTACTGCATAGATTTATTAGAAACTGAAGGAATAGTGAGGCCACACAGGGAGAGCATACAGAACCAGAAGAAAGAAGGATCCCAGGAGAATGAGGACAATAAAGCAGTCATTAGCAAATGTGAAAAGCCCTTCTTCTAGATGTGCAGTCCTGTTTTCAAGGGAATTATCTTAAACAGCTACAGTGGAAAACTCTTCTGTCACTTTGGTAAATTTACAGGAGAGCAGGTCTTTCACCCTCAAATTAAATCAATTCCCTGCAGCAAATGTTATTTCATTCCAAAGTCATATATAACAACAGAAACAACAATAACAATAATATATGCAGCCTGCAAAGAGGTTTGTTTCTTTCTAACAATTACCTTTGTAGATAATCTCTGGTATTTTAAGAATTTAGGTGATCCCTCGTAATTTGCTATGGACTAAAATTTGTTGCTTAGCAAATACTTTCTAGGAAGATGAGAAATGTACTAATTGGGGCCAATCATTTGTTTAGTTCAGATCACTTGCAGGTTTTTGCCAATTGATGGGTCAACAAAGACCTATAATAGCTAAGTTTCTTTTCATGTGGTATTGAGAGGTAGAGTTCTGATTTATCTGTCAATTCTGACCTAAGTGACAATTTGTAAATTCTCCACAATGCTCCTTGTCAAGAATCTACTTAAAATGGACAGAAGAAGTTATACTAGTCATGATTGGCTAGATGATGCTTCAGTGCCAAATAATCTTCAGAGTTTGAACACAAAGGTTGATATGTGATATACACACATTACTTGTTGATGGAGGGGTTTGCCCCACATGTCTTCAGAGACACAAACTAGCACTATTAGCAGGAGCTACACATATGACATTCTATTCTCATTGCAGTAACCTGCAAGTTACACAACTGGGACTAAATTTAATAGTGAATTGATATAGAGGAGTATTTATGAACACATGTAAAATTTAACACAATAGAAATACTCTAAGCTCATCAGCAAAATATACTACATAATACAAAAGCAAAGAGATTAATAAAATGACTCCAGAACACATCTTGAAAATTTGAATTATATGTTAGAAATAAGATATTTGGGGACAAAAGACCACATAGTAATTCACATTTTATTTTATCAATGAGATTCAAGTAGAATGTGACTTTCCCACAATCATATAATCGGTAGCCTTCTCCATTCTTATCTTAAAGTCTTTGAAGTAAAAACCCTACAAATGCTGGATTTTAAAGGCACAATAATAAAGCACATTTTACATGAAAATATTTTATGAAAAAAAATCACCAATTACTTCTTCATTCTATTTGTAAGGGGCTAATTGCCACTTTTTCCAGTGGGAATAAAAGCAAATCACCACAAGAGACTCCATGTGCTCTGCTGTAAACCTGGACAATCTAAACAGATAAGCAGCTCCCTGGTGCATTCTCTGTGAGCTTGGCCTTCAAGCAAAACCTCAGGGTAAAGCCTGAACTTATGCTTGGGAAGACATTTGAAGTCACGTAGGAGGGTTGGCAAATATTAAAGAGACTTAAGAGAGCCCAGTTCACTGTGGAGTTTTCAATAACAACCTGCTCTTAATACTCCAAAGAGGAAATGGAAGATATAGGAAATTAATTGCAGACCAAAAATATCTTGACCATAAACTTTGCATAATTAATTTCCCTTCTGAGCTTGCCTAATAATCAGAAATAGAAATGTCAAGTTAGTGTGCATGTCTTTTTCACAAGACCGATGCTCATGGAATCAAAGACATCTCTAAGAATCACAAATAAACAACAACAACAATAATAATAATATAAATCATGGGAAGAAATAACAGCTTTATTATGAGATCTGAATAGTCATGGTCACTCTTTTAATCATGCTTTGATAAAAGAATCAAACTTTTCTGAGTACAGTTATCAAGAACCAAAGAGGAATTACCCATTGTCTTCGATGAAAAGAACTGTGAGTAATCTGCTTCTAAAATAGCCCTGTAAGCTGTCAGGGAGTCAGAGGCAAATTAGCAAATCGTGGCATCTTAGAAGTTTTCTCCTCCAAAATGGTCCCACTGAGGGCCTTCTTCTAGACCATCTGTTTGGTGAGCACTTTATCATAGGCCCTCTGATGGAGCAGCTCACAGCAACTCAACCTCTGAAAGTTAGCAGGTTTTCCTGTGAATGAAGCTGAAATGTGTCCCATTAAAATTCTTCTATCATTTGTTCTTAACGTTGTCTTCTAAGGAAAAGACTGCCTCTTCTACTACTCTTTTAAGTATTTGGAAGTAGTTTCTACGTTCACACTCAAATTTCTATTATACATAAAGTGAGAGCTCTAAGAACCTTATGCATGCTTCACATGTGCCAAGGTACTTGTGTAGCCAGACCATGGCTCTGAGCTTTACTATCTACAGAGAGCTTGTCCTCAGAGATAACTAACACATGCTCTCAGATGTTCAAAGATGATGCTCTACTGGCTGAGTGTGTTTCCTAGATAAGACATTTGGGAAAGAGAAGAAGCAAATTTGGGGGAGCAAAGACTTTAAGTGTGCACATATTGTAGAATAATGTTAATCTTCTGGATGTTGTGAGTGGAAGTTTGCCTGCCATAATAAAGATCAGGAAGCTTTTTGCCATGTGGTTTTTTTGTGCTAGTTTTCTTTTGGTTGTGTTTGAGAAGGTGAGAGGGCTGACCACAAAAGAGAACTATACATATTATTTGTTGTTTAGATTTTATTTAATAATCATTAAATGTGAAGTTCAGCTAGACTTGAAATGAGATATGAAAAATATGAAACCCAGGGAACTTTAGCAAATGAGCACCCAAGATTACAGGATATGAGAAAAGATTGCTTTCCTCAGCTGAAGAGGAGATTGGTAGTTAAAACAAAACACAAGAGCCTGGCACCTGCCCCTGCAGATTCATCCTGGCACCCATGCAGAAGTGCCGTGCTGTGGCTCCCCATCTACCAAGGAGTGGCAGCCTCCATCTTGGATTACCTCCACCAACGCACTGCCATCTTTAGTTGGGGCAGCTTCCATCTTGGGACACCTGCCAGAGACTAGAAGCCCATTATTGAGGTACCTACAGGTTAGCCACTGCTGCCACCACCAACTAGGGACGTGGATGCTTCCATCTAGGGACAACAGTCAAGACCTTAAAGATCATCACCAAGAGCCCTACAGGCTTGGTTACATCTGAAGTATCCCTGCTAGGTATATTAATAGTCACCATCTTTCTGCAGAGGCAGAAAAGCCTTGTAAGGGGTCAGTAGGAGGGAAAAGGGTGTGAGGTCATCTTGATCCAGGCTCATTCAGTCAACTAGCCAGCACCCACCAGGATTCCAGAGATAATTTGGACAGCACTTGCTAGGACCCAACATCAGCCTGGTTCATGACTCCCTACCCAATATGGCACCTGGTCCTACCAGTTTGTCAATCAACAGGGCCCTCTGGCTCCTCAACCCCCCCACCCACTAGCCACCAACTTGGCCCAGTGCCTGCAGCTACATGGTTGACCCACCGCTCTCAATACCTGGTCCTAATTTGCCCAATACAGAACATATTCTGTGACAGGCACACAGGTCCTGGTGCTCAGCCCTCAGGACCTCCAGGGAGAGAGGTTCCTGATTGAGAAGTTGAAAGGGCGGGGGCTGAAGAGATGCAGTTTAGAGACTAAATTAGAGAACAGGATGTGTGGGGTCCACAAGCGAGGGAAGGGGCTAAGACCAGGTTCCTTTATCACACAAGTGGACCCCAAAGGAGAACCCTGGGGTGCAGTTGTCCCGTCGTCCAGTTAGCAATTGCTATACTCTGCCTCCAGGAGTTCCACCTCCAAGTCTAATCTTCCACCTTGGTAACTTTCATCATCCTGAGGGTGGACTTGCCAGCAAACTCCAGACAACCCCGCCTATTAGAAGGGGAGGGAAGCAGAGAAGGTATTGAACTCCAACAGAAACAATTGTTCAATTTTCCTTCAAAACTCTTTCTCCCCCCCCCCGATTTTTTCTTTTTTCTTTTTTTGTTTTCTGCTCTCACATCCCCAACATCTTTGAAATCAAGTGCTTTTCATGCATCAGGCTACTGAGGACTAGACAGTTTGAATAGTATATTATAGTTTTGTTGTAGTTTTTTTCATTTTTTTACACTTTTTCTTTTTCTTTTTTTATTTATTTTACTCACTTTATTTTTCTCTTATTTATCTGTTTCCTTGGAGATTTTCTCTGTTTTCTCCTGCTAGCAACCAACTTCTTTTGATTCCTCTTTCACTCTTCCTATGATCCAGGACTCTCTATATTCTAACCTCTTACCTCATTAACATCACAGCCTATACCCCTCCCCCATTCTCTTTGTCCACCATTAAAAATTATAGATCTTATTGCAAACCTATTGTTTATGTTGTAGATAATAATCATATACAACATCTCTGTTTATTATGACAAAACTGTTAACATCTTAATAGGGGCTGTTTTACTGCTGCATATTGTTTACATTGGGTGCTATTAATATTGATCTCCCATTAAAGGCAGGGTATTGGAAACCTGCAGGGACACTATAAATCTATAGAGTGGAAACTGTTATACCTCAGATACACACTGCTAGAGGAGTAGACACGCGAACAACATGAAAAAACAAGGAAAGAAATCTCCCCAGACAAACCAAGATGCTATATTAATAGAATCCATTGACAGTAGAAGAAATGTCAGAAAAGGAGTTCAGAAGGTACATAATTAAAATGATCTGAGAAGTAAAGGATGATACAAGAGCAAAGGCAGACAACAAAAGATCACTTCAATAAACAGTTAAAAGAGCAAATGCAGGAAGTGAACGATTACTTCAATAAGGAGATACAGATCTAAAAAAAAAAAAACAGAAATCCTTGAAATGAAGGAAATAAATCAAATTTAAAACTCAATAGAAAGCATCACCAACAGACTAGATCACATGGAAGATAGAACCTCAGACAATGAAGATAAAATATTTAATTTTGAAAATAAAGTTGACCACACAGAGAAGATGGTAAGAAATCATGAACAGAACTTCCAAGAATTATGGGACAACATGAAAAGACCAAATTTAAGAATTATTGGGATAGAGGAAGGTACAGATATACAAACCAAAGGAATGAACAATCTATTCAAGGAAATAATATCAGAAAATTTCCCAAACCTGAAGAATGAAATGAAAAATCAAACACAAGAGGCTTATAGGACACCAAATGTACAAAATTACAACAGATATACACCAAGGCACATTATAATAAAAATACCTAACATACAAAATAAGGATAGATTTTAAAAGGTGCAAGAGAAAAGTATCAGATTACATGTAGGGGAAAACCAATTTGGACATCAGCAGATTTCTCAACCTAGACCCTAAATGCTAGGAGATCCTAGAACAATATACAAAAAACTCTGAAAGAAAACAGATGCCAACCAAGAATCTTTGTAGCCAGCAAAACTAAGCTTCAGATTTGATGATGAAATAAAAACCTTCCATGATAAACTAAAGTTAAAAGAATTTGCAAATAGAAAGCCTGTGCTATAGAACATTCCCAGCAAAATATTCCATGAGGAGGAAATGAAAAACAACAGTGTAGGTCAACAAAGGGAGGAACTACTATAAAGGAAAAGCCAATCAAACGTGAAACCAAGTCAAGTTAAAAACAAAAAAGAAGTCAAAATGACCAAGAATACAAATCATATCTCAATAATAACCCTGAATGTTAATGGCCTAAACTCATTAATCAAAAGACATAGACTGGCAGATTGATTTTTAAAAAAACCAAACAATATGCTGCCTTCAAGAGACTCATCTCATAGGAAAAGACATTCACAGACTGCTGGTGAAAGGAGGGAAAAAACTTGAGCACAGTCTCTGTAAAAAAGGATTTCCATCTTCATATAAGATAAAGTGGACTTTCAAGCCAAGGTTGGTCAAAAGGGATAAAGAAGAACATTTTATACTGTTTAAGGGAATCATACATCAATCAGACATAAAAATCATAAATATTTATGCCCCCCAAAATGGGGTATCTATGTATGTCAGACAAACCCTTCTCAATTTCAGGAATCAAACAGACCACAACACAATAATACTGGGTGACTTTAACACACCTCTCTCACCACTGGATAGATCTTCCAAACAAAAACTGAACAAAGAAATCATAGAACTAAATAATATAATCAATAGTTTAGAATTAACAGACATATTTAGAATATTCCATCCATCAACAAGTGAATACACCTTTTTTCTCAGCAGCAGATCATTCTCTGAAATAGAGTATATGTTATGCCACAAAGCAACTCTTAGCAAATACAAAAAAATAGGTATCTCTCTGCAAGTACCCAGCATTGTATCAGATCATGATGGAATGAAATAAGAAATCAATGATAAAATAAAAAATAGAAACTATTCCAACACCTGGACACTAAATAATAATCTATTGAATGATGCATGAATAGCAGAAGATATCAGGGAGGAAATAAAAAATTCTTAGAGGTAAATGAGAACACCAATACAATATATCAAAATCTCTAGGACACTATGAAAGCAGTACTAAGAGAAAAGTTCATTGCATTGAGCTCATTCATTAAAAGAACAAAAAGTCAACAGATAAATGATCTAACATTATGTTCTCATTATGAAAGAGAAGAACAGATCAACACCAAAAGTAGGAGAAGACAGAAAATAATTAAAATCAGAGCTAAAATCAATGAAATTGAAACAAAAGAAACAAATTCAAAAAATTTACAAAACAAAAAGTTGATTCTTTGAAAAAATAAACAAAATTGATAAACCCTTAGCCACACTAATGAAGAGGAGAGAGAAAACTCAAATTATTAAAATTCATGATGAAAAAGGAAATATCACAATAAACACCACTGCTGAAATACATAACATAATTAGAAACTATTTTGAAAATCTATACTCCAACAAAATAGAAAATCTTGAAGACATCAACACATTTCTAGAGACATACAATACACCCAAACAGAATCAAGAGAACATACACAATTTAAACAGATCAATTTCAAGCAATGAAATAGAAGATGCCATCAAAAGCCTACCAACCAAGAAAAGTTCAAACCAGATACATTCTCAGCTGAATTCCACAAGACCTTCAAAGAAGAACTAATACCAATACTCCTAAAAGTATTCCATGAAATAGAAAAGAATGGAACCCTTCCAAACTCATTCTATGAAGCCAGTATCACCCTGATACCAAAAGCAGACAAAGACATATCAAGGAAAGAAAACTTCAGACCAACATCTCTGATGAACATAGATGCATACATTCTTAACAAAATTTTAGCAAATCACATACAAAAACATATTAAAAAGATAGTGCACTACAATCAACTGGGGTTCATCTCAGGGATGCAAGTTCTATTCAACATCAGGAAATCAATATATGTAATTCATCACATCAATAGACTTAATGTTAAGAATCATATGATCATTTCAATACATGCAGAAAAAGCATTTGATAAAATACAGCACCCCTTCATGCTTAAGACACTAGAAAAAATAGGGATAGTAGGAACATACCTCAACATTGTAAAGGCTATCTCTGCTAAGCCCAAGGCCAGCATTATTCTAAATGGAGAGAAACTAAAGGCATTGCCTCTAAAAACTGGCACAAGACAGGGATGCCCTCTTTTACCACTTCTATTTAACATCATCCTTGAAACTCTAGCCAGAGCAATTAGACAGAACAAAGAAATGAAAGGGATATAAACAGGAAAAGAAGAACTCAAACTATCACTATTTGCCAGTGACATGGTTCTATAAATAGAGGATCCAAAAAAATTCCACCAGAAAACTTCTAGAACTAATAAATAAATTCAGCAAAGTAGCAGGATATAAAATCAATGCTCATAAATCTAATGTATTTCTATTCATAATCGATGAATACTCTGAAAGAGAAATTAGGAAATCTACCCCATTCACAATAGCCTCAAAAAAAAAAAAGTAAAATACTTGGGAACCAATCTAAAAAAAGAGGTGAAAGACTCTATAATAAAAACTACAGAACACTAAAGAAAGAAATTGAAGAAAATCTTAGAAGATGGAAAGATCTCCCATGTTCTTGGATAGGCAGAATTAATATTGTCAAAATGGCCATACTACCAAAATATTTTACAGATTCAATGCAATTCAATTAAGATCTCAATGACGTTCCTTATAGAAATAGAGAAAGCAATCATGAAATTCATTTGAAAAAATAAGAGACCCAGAATAGCAAAAGCAATTCTTAGCAGAAAGAGTGAAGCAGGAGGCATCGTGATATCAGACCTTTAACTATACAACAGAACATAACAAAAATGGCATGGTATTGACACCAAAATAGACAGGTAGACCAATGGTACAGAGACAAACACACATAAATACAGTTATCTCCTACTAGACAATGGTGCCAAAAACATACAATGGAGAAAAGATAGCCTCGCCAACAAAAGGTGTTAGGAAAACTGGAAATCCATATGCAGCAAAATGAAATTAAACCTCTATCTCTCACTCTGAACAAAACTCAACTCAAAATGGATCAACAACCTAGGAATTAGACCAGAGACCCTGCACCTAATAGAAAAAAAGTAGGTCCAAATTTTATCATGTTGGCTTAGGACCAGACTTCCTTAAAATGACTCCTAAAACACAAAAAATAAAATCAAGAATCAGAATCAATAAACGAAATGGATTCAAACTAAAAAGCTTTTTCTCAGCAAAGGAAACAATCAATAATATGAAGAGAGAGCCTATGGAGTGGGAGAAAATCTTTATCACACACACTTCAGATAGAGCACTAATTTCCAGAACTTAAAAAGAACTCAAAAAACTTAACACCAAAAATATAAATAACCCAATCAATAAATGGGCTAAGGAAATGAGCAGACACTTCACAGAAGAAGATATAAAATTGATCAACAAATATATGAAAAAAATGTTCAACATCTCTAGTAAATGGAGAAATGAAAATCAAAATTAAGATTTCATCTCACTCCAATTAGAATGGCAATTATCAAGAATGCAAGCAACAATAACGTTGGTGACAATGTGGGGGAAAAGGTACACTCATACATTCCTGGTGGGATTGCAAATTGGTGTAACCACTCTGGAAAACAGTATGGAGATTCCTTAGAAAACTTGGAATGGAACCACCATTTGATCCAGCTATCCCACTCATTGGCCTATAGGGGACTAAAATCAGCATGCTACAGTGATACAGTTACATCAATGTTTATAGCAGCTCAAGTCACAATAGCTAAATTTTGGAACCAACCTAGATACCCTTCAAGAGATGAATGGATAAATAAACTGTGGTATACATACACAATAGAATATTCCCCAGCCTAAAAAAAGAATAAAATTATGGCTTTTTCAGGTAAATGGGTAGAGTTGGAGAATACCATGCTAAGTGAGAAAATCAATCCCAAAAAACCAAAAGTCAAACATTTTCCCTGATAAATGGATGCTGATCATAACGGGGGTGGGGAGGTGGAAAGGGAAGAATGGAGGAACTTTGGATTATGCAGAGGGTAATGGGGGGGGGGAGGGAACAGACGGTGGGAAAGAAGGTGGAATGAGACAGACATCATTACCCTATGTTCATGTATGATTGCATGAATGGTGTGACTTTACATAGTGTACAACCAGAGAAATGAAAAGTTGTACTCCATTTGTGTACAATAAATTGAAACGCATTCTGCTGTCATATAGATCTAAATAGAAAAAATAATAAAATTTTTAAAAAACAAAAATGAAACATAAAATCAAATACATGAGATTTACCTAAATTAGCACTGATCTTTATGCTGTCTTTCCAATCCTAGACCCAAAGCATTCCATAGAATATTTCTAGGAATCTGCTATCTTTTAGAATTTGAACTGGAAACAGCTTGAAGAAGATATAGTTCTCATAGGGCTCTTCATCAATGTTAATGTGTTGAATTATGGACAGGGGGTTGATGATGTCAGGGAGCAAGAATAAAGTGGACAGGAAAGACTAGTGCTCTGAATGATAGTACCTGCAAAACGGGAACCTAAGCTCATTAGAAAGAGCATATTTGAAAGTACGTATATGGAAAACTCCAGAAGTATGTTAGTACATTTCAGGTACATCCCTCACGGTAGTGAAGAATGAATATTATAACTGTACTTAAAAATACACTAGAGTAGAATTAGAAGTTGAAAATATAGAGCATATTACCCAAGGCATGTTTTAAAGAATATCTTTACTAAATACCAACTGCTAATCTGAATTTTGTCCAATTTTCAAGAAAGTAAATTGAGGTGTGAAAATACTGACCACCCTACTTAATCCCTCAGCAACACTCAAAACTATCTCCTCTTTCCTTAAACATCTTCCAAACATGACTAGGGCCCATGGAAACCATGTTATCCAATCGGCACAACATTCTGACCACAAGAGCTGTTTACGTCTGGCAGCACTGCTTTTTAGCTTTGCCTATGGAACAAACACCAGGAAATTCAGAATTAAAACTCTTCACACACCTATAGAATTTGTGATTCCAACTGACTCCCTCCCTGGAACATTCACTTCCGCAGACAGGTGGTCCCTCAGCCTGAATATTGTCTTCATCAGTTTACTTTCCCTTTCTTGTCAGGATGCTATTGTGACTCAGGTAAGTTGAGTCATAAAATTCATTTTCACTGAGTTTGAATTTCATTGAACACTTTTTTCTATTAAGTATAAGCCATGATTTTATGTTTATTTGCATGTCTAGTAGTTTGTTATTGTATTCTAAATATTATGAATATTATGTTGTAAAGACACTGGATTCTGTTATGTTCCTCCAAAGAGTTTTGTATTTATTGTCATTTTAATGTGTTTGCTTTATTTTAGTAGACACTTAACTTGTCCATATTCAAACACCAAACTTTCTTCTTCTTGTAGTGGGTGTCAGTTCAAATCTCAGATTAGTTCTTTTAATCTTAGAGGGGATACCTGGATTCTGTCCCAGGCATCCCAAGGTTGAACAGTCAGCAAGAGAATTGTGATGAGTGCATACAAATAATTTGGGTTCTCATTACAATTTGGTTCCTATAATCAATAGTTCATTAGTTTGGTCTGTTCATAAGCTTTTTGTTTCTCATTACCCTTTCTAGTTCTCATCTTGTCAGAACTCCTCTCTTTGAAGTGGCTGGAGTAGTCATGAACTTTGTCTTTAGTTCTTCAAGTCAGTAAAACTATAGGTTTTTATCTATTTTTAGCTTACCCACACAGTGCTTCATGAATAGAGCCTCTCCTTGGGCTAAAAGTGGTAGAAAGATAGGACATTCACTCAATGCTGGTCTCCGAGTCCTTTCTTTCAGTGTAGAACCCATGCCAGTTTTTTACCTGCTTTCCTGTCCCTTCAGTATGAGTGTATACGTTTATAATTCATGTTACATTATTCATATTATCCTTCCTTTACAATTAGCAATCCCAGATTTAAATCTGCACAGATCATGCTAGTTGTGTGACTTTGGGACAGTTTTCTAAATTATAAAATTAATATAATGATTCCTATTCTGTAAAATCATTATGAGTAATAAAGTGAATACACCACTCATACAATAAAAACTAGTATACTCTCCCCACTTGGCCCTAAATGAGCACATATTGATGGCCAAATATAGACTACTGAATCTATCAGAATCACATGAGGGGATTTTTGTTGTTTTTCTTTCTAATGAAGCATTACAAGAGTTACAGAAGAAATTTCAAAGTTGGTCAGGAATGGGACATGTATTTTTGTGGTATTTTTATGATCTTTCCCCTGGAATATTTCTTCTTAGGATTGCTCAGTTATTTTGCTAATCGAATTGACAATGATACACTTTTCTTTGCTCTGTTGAACATATTCAAGCATTTCCTGAATGACATTTAAGTTCTACTTAAGGACAAAAAATTAAAATGATATCATAAAACTATCTATAATAGTAATAAACACAGTAGCATGCAATTTATTTTTTTAAGTTTCCTATAGGATTGAAATGCAAAATCTAGAAATATGTACAGAAATAATTTGGAATTTGAAGAATACACACAAAAGCTTATTAACAGGAGACCAAACAAATTGATTATAGGAACCATATTGTAAGTAGATTCACAATTTCTTACTTTCTTTTGCTTGGCAGACTGTTTATATTATGTTCATAAATGCTAATGAATTATAGTCATGAGCTAGGTATAGTGTGATGGAATAATTTCAGAGTTGCTTGGTAGTCACTGGCCATGAGGGATATATATAAGGAAGTGCCTGTTACAATTTGAATACTTCCAGGAACTGGTTTCTCTCTTATGCTAGTTCCCTTAAAAGTTACATTAGTACTACGCAGAATGGCCACCAATAAGTAAATTAGCAGTGCCTTTCAAAGTAAATTAGTGTTCCCTGAGCATTTAATTAAAGAGGACCTCATTCTATCATCCTCAAGAGGAAAATAATGTAACAAAAAATTCCTTATGTACAGACATTGACTACAAATATGTCTCCCACTTGGGTCCTTAGAGTGAACCAGTTGACTGCAGAGTTCAGAATTTCTGGGATAGCATATAAATTCAGTGTTTGTTTGTTTTTTTCTATAGAACTGAGATGTCAGTTCTGAGTGGAAAGAGTCATATCCCTGATATGATATAGAACGCACACTTCCTTTTAAAGTCCAGCTTGCAAGCCATTTTGTTAAATTGTAAAAATATTCATGTTCACCTCAATTGAAAAGGGAGAAGTCCAATGGATGTTTTCCTGGCTCATAGATGGGCTCAAGTCATTAAACACAACCTCATCAGAAAATACCATTGTGGGACCTGTTAGTTCCACAAACATCAAAAGAAATTATTTCATACTTGGGCTCTGGTCTGCAGCTGGGTTGACATGGTATGCAGCTGATCTCACAATAGTAAATATTTCAGTCCTCAGGCATTTTATGACTTTACATGCACCTCCTGCCTGACTCTTTTCACAAAGGAGCATAATAAATGACCACAGAACTCCATACCTCTGTGGATTACAACTATGACTACCCATTACCCCACCTGGGAAACATTGAAACTGCATGCTTGGGCCTCACTCTCAGAAATTTTTAAATTAGTCTGAAGTGGAGCCCAGGTATAATATTATTTAAAAACACCCAATGTATTTCTGCCATTAAGGTAGAAAGTCAAGGCAGAGAACCATTGTTCTCCCTAATTCCTCTTTCTCTGTTTGGGGTTGGCAAAAATGACACTTTATATGTTCCGAGGTCTGTCTTTCTGATCTTTTTGGGTTAATTCCTCTAAAGACTATTTTTACTTAGATAAAAGAGAATATCCAGCTGGATGTGGTGGTGCATGCCTGTAATTCCAGCAGCTCAGGAGGCTGAGGCAGGAGGATCACAAGTTCAAAGCCAGCCTCAGCAAAAGTGAGGTGCTAAGCAACTCAGTGAGACCCTGTCTCTAAACAAAATACAAAAGATTGGGAATGTGGCTCAGTGGTTGAGTGACCCTGAGTTCAATTCCCAGTGCCACTTCCCAAAAAAAGAGAATATTCATCACTTGTGTCTGATTGATTCCATCCCCTGACTTTCAGAATGGCAGTGGACGGTGTGTGGACACAGGAATCCAAGGGGCAGAATACTTTAGAGGTCTGTCCAGGCTTACCTCGCACCTTCTGCTCTTGTATCTATGCAAGTGAGTCAAGATAAATGACAGGGAGGGCTGGGGAGATAGCTCAGTTGGTAGAGTGCTTGCCTTGCAAGCACAAGGCCCTGGGTTCGATCCCCAGCACCGCAAAAAAAAAAAAAAAAAAAAAAAAAAAAAAAAAAAGATAAATGACAGGGAAAGGGGAAGTTGATAGAGAATAACAGGCATATGAGGGGGAAATCCAATAATGAAGAATGATCAAGTAGACTATCTCTGGTCACAGAGTTAAAGACAGGCTATGGACATTGAGTACCACACCTACTGTGTGGTCCAAGCAAACAATGGGCCATCTCTAACTTGTTACTTCTTTGATTGTTACAGAGTCAGCAAAGTGTAGGGAATATCCTTTCTCCCCTCCCCACCAAGCTTCCTAGGTCTGTACCCCAAGATACCATGATACTAAGTCTGAATTTCTCTTAATCATTTGCTTATATCCCACACCTACACATAACTTTTACCCCAAAGACTTGGATTGGGTTTTACAAAAGCTCCCTCAGTGATAGCCAAAAATCAGATAATGGGGCTGGGTTGTAGCTCAGTGGTAGAGTGCTTGCTTAGCATGTGTGAGGCACTGGGTTTGATCACCACATAAAAACAAATAAATAAAATAAAGGTATTATCTTATTACAACTAAAAACAAAAAATTTTTAAATCAGGTAATGCCTTATCCTTGGTGACACTTAAGAAAGAACAAAGACAATGCAAATGAGACTCAACTCAAACCCCTGATAATACTGAGCATCAATTTTACTTCTGACTAAGTTTATCAGAAATATAAGATACAGCCAAGCAGTTTCCTTCAGAGAGGTCTAAAACTGTCTACAGCCCCACAAAATGTCTGTTCTCTCCTCCATGAGGGTCGTTCTAATACAAGTTTCACACATGAAGTTTAAGAACTGCATGTTGCACATCGCCCAGACATGAAGCCACTTCAGGTACAGAGCATCCCCTATTTAAGCTGGTTCCTTTTTATATCCTACCTGTGAAGGCACCTAACACAGCACAAAGATAATGCAAGTGCAATTCACCATGAATCATGGATCTTACCCAGTTCAAAGTTTACTTCTAATCCAAAGTTAATAAGCAACAGCAAGACACAGCAATTAACAACTAAATTACATAGTTTACACTACATTTTCTCGTGAGTCATGTCCCATGAATCCGTGAAGTTCAGACTTATTTACAATAAGCAGTTAGGTATATCACATTAAAAGGAGTTCATAAAAAGGATCCTCCTTTGTCTTTCAGCTAGTAGATATTGTTCGTGTGTTTTCCAGGAAGTTTGGTTATTAGTGATTTGCAAGGCAATTTTTTGTTTTATCTCTTTCATTTCTAGGTGTCCCAATAAAGGCCAAAAATAGAGAGCAGACTTACTGCTAGACCTTCTCTTTCAACTATGGTGGTTCAGAAAATGATCTCCCAAAATATGTCACTTTGGGATTAAACTGAGGACTGCAAATGCAGGAAGGGGCTTTCCCTGAAGTCCCTGAATCGACTTAAATACTGGAGCTACCAAAAACCACAATTGCCTTCCATCTTCTTGCTGAAATTTCTTTAACCAAGAAAGGTTATATTTATCACCGAGTAAGAGACTAAGATCAAATGCCACTCATGGAGTCCAGAGGAACTTTGTCCAAGGTCATTGTCTGTTCTTCAGATCCAATCATATCCCCTGGAAATCATTTATTACCCCTCTAAACGTACCCTCTACCTCCACTTCCCTCTACCCAATGGGGAGGGTATTTAAGCTTCAACAATCTGACCTTTCATTGACTTTCATATTTTGTATGGCTCCCATACACATGTACACATTGATAAATTTGTGTGCCTTATTTCCTGATACTCTATTCTCAGTTTATTGCAGCAGACTTAATTATTGAACTTGCCGAGGAAGATTTAAGTTTCCCTATACCAGCACTGATAATTTTTTTTAAATGCTTCATATCCATTGCCATCTTGGTTTTATAGGAAACTTCTTGGGGTAATAAGGGCAAGATTCTTCTTCCCTGAGTATATAGCAGGAGGAATTCAAACTCAAAAAGAAGCAAAAAATTAAGTGACTACTCTAGGACTTCTAAGCAAGTTAGAGATAAAGAAACATGAGAAATTCACCTCTTGATTCCTAATATTCTGGTTTATACATTCCCTCCTGGGTTATGATTCTTTCTCAAGAACAAGATGTGGACCAAACTTGAAAAAATATATACATTACAAATAATATACAAAATATTGCACATTATTTATCTTATATATACATATATATGTATGTATGTGTATATATATATATATATATATATACACCTCTATATCTGTGAAGAAATGATTTCAGAAGTACTACTTTAAACAGTCAACACTGGATAAAATACAGCATGTTATTTTAACTACTGAGAGCAATACATTTTAGAGTCCTGAGCTGTGCGGATAATGGAGGGACAGACATATTTTTCCAGTCATTGCTTTCAGGGAGAAGGGACAGTCCTGAAGGTTGTAATAATAATTATCTATTCCTTTATGCAAACATGATGTTTCATCATTCAGCATGTGTAGCTTCGTCTTGTCATATTCATCTTTAAATCCCTGCTTCCTGGCATAATGTACCCTACACATAGTAGGTTGGGCTAAATCATTTATATTTGGAAATACACAACAAACTTTTGAAGGAGGCAGTTCAGAAATAGTTATCTTTACATTGCAAATGAAGGAAGTAATACTTATGGAAATTAAATGGCATTTCCAAGTTTCACAGCTGGTAAGTATCTAAATCAGAGCTTATGCCCAGATCTCAATGAACTCAGAGAGATTTTCCTTCCCTGCATCTGGGGCATGTGAATTCTACGGCCATGACTTCTTGTCTCTTTCCACAGTGCCAAGGTCAGGAATTTTACTCAATAATCTCTTCATTGTTTATGTAACCTTTGGCTCCAATAATCCCCAGCTCGATTCTTGTTATTTGAAATGCAGACACTGAAAATGTTTTGGAACCTTGTAGTCAATGAGGTTGCAAGATGAGGGATGAAGACTGGGCACTTAAAGCAAATGTCCCTGCCACTGCACAGCTGTGTTCCTGGAACCAGTACCTTATCCTGCCAAACCTGTTTCCTCAACTACAAAGGGAAGGGACAGAATAGTTTGTCAGTATGTCCCCTTTGAGTTCTAAAACTCTCTAATGACTTCCCTGTTGCTATTTTATTCCTAAACTATGCACCTATTTAGGTGTGCATGTCTCAAAACATGGAACTTGTATTTTCTATCTTGATGATGAGGCAGTTTCAATTTACTAACTGGAAGGTCACCTGAAAAATGCATGCGAAGTCATCATCTTCAACTACTTTCTGAATTAATCCAGAGTAGAATGATAAACCTCATCTTAACTCAGGGAATGACTAACTCTGTGTTGAATCCCTTCTGTGCCTTTCAGATGCATCTTCTTTAACCCAGAAATTGCATGGAACCAAGAAGACTCATTTAATACAACTTTCAATTTAGGATAAGCCCCAATAACTCAAAGCTCCCGGGAACAAAAGAAAACCTGTTTAAAATTTACAGAGGAGATTAAGTAAACGTCAAAGCATCATAAAAGAAAGAGAAAAACAGAGGGACAAGAATGAGAAACAGAGCAAGATGAAGGAAAAGCAAGGGGAAAAAAGCAAAAAGGGAAAAGAAAGAGAAATTAAATTCCTGAAGTACCTAACATCTGATGGACAAGTTCTCCATGTGGTCGCTTTAAGTTCTCACAACATCACTGTATGACAGGTTCTGTGCACACTGGACAACTGAGGAAAATAAAGCACATGGTGAGTTATGTGGGAAATGGAGGGGCAGACAGATATTTTTTCAGGCACAGCTTCCAGAGAAAAGGGGCAAGTTGGAGATAAAGCAACACAGGAAATTCAGCCCTTGTTCCTGATATTCTGGTTTATACTTTCCCAGTAATGGTTGGATAACAGCAACATTCAGGTAACAGAGATCAGTCAAGGAAGGAAGGGGAAGTTGAGGCAGCAGTGAGGGGAGGACATTGTGGTAAACTAGAGAGGGCTTCCTGCCCTGACAAGAAAAATTCTCCACACTGTTACCAGCTAAGTCAGGGATGTCTGCTGGCCAAAGCCAGTCATGGGCTGCCAGTTTCTGACCTCTGGTAAATGAAGGCTGGTGTATAGAGAAACTGCACTTCAAATGTGTGTTTTGGCCATGCCAAGCTGCATTTTTCATCAGCAGAGACCAGGATCAATGTTGTCAAGGTTTATTTTATTTCTGTCCCTGTTTCTCACCGCCCAGTGGAGTCAGCATTTCCAGATCCTGCAAGTACTCCATCATGAACTTGCCCAGGCACTTGGTAAGCGATGGGGACGATGTGAACACAAGTATTACTTTTTTCAGGACCTTTAAGTCGTGGATCAAGTAGAGCTGGGATAAGAAATCCAGGAAACCTTTTAGGGATTCTTGCCCTACCCACTCGTTTTATCAGCTTTTTCACTGCTATGACCAAACAACCTGACAAGAACAGTTTTAGAGGAGGAAAAGTTTATTTGGTGCTTATAGTTTCAGAGGTCCCAGTATAGACAGTCAATTCCATTGCTGTGCCCTAGATGAGGTAGTGCACCATGGTGGAAGGGTAGGGAGGAGGAAAGCAGCTCAGGACATGGCAACAAGGAAGCAGAGAGAGAGCATTCTGCTCACTGGGAACAAAATATAAACCCCAAAATCATATCCCCTAGCCACACCCTACGGTTATCACCCAGCTAATCTGTGTCTCTGGATTAATCCACCAATCAGATTAAGGCTCTCATAACCCTCTAATCTTTTTTGCATTGTCTCACACATGAGCTTTAGAGGGATACCTCATATCTAAACCGTAATACCACTTATCTTGACCCCTACTGAGGCAGGGGTGGTTCTCCCAAAATGCCTTTGCTTAAAGTTATGATCACTTCTAATTGCTAGACCACTTCACCCCCTTGGAAAGGAGGGAAGACAACAGTGACCCTAGCTCAGACCTTTACCTAGAAACATCACAATCAACCCATTCTCCTCCCTGGTACAAATCCTCATCAGCTAAGAGTACTTGAGTGGGGTAACATGCACTCTACTGATTTAATTTTTCAAAAATATGTTCAACTAAGTCATTTGCATTTATAAGAGAATTTTAAGCTAAAAGCTACATTCAGATTATTGAAAAGATAAGAACCAACCAATCAACAAATAGAAGCCAGCATATGAAATCCTGTATAACTCAAGAAATTGTGATTGATTGCACCCTAAAATTCTAGGCACCCAAGAATACTGCAGGTCTTTCCTCCATATTTAACCAGAGTAGTGACTTTAAGTCTACCTAAGAGTATCATTTATGAATCATTAACTCATGATACATACATGAGTACATTTATGTATGCTTATAATAATTAGCAATTCAGGGTAAAGGAAAGAGACCTTTGAGTGTCCTTCGGAGTAATGCCAGTTTCCTTTATCCCAGTTGCACAGCTAATGCTCAAAGCATTAGTTTTAAGCCCTAGAGGACAAGACCAATTGGGCAAATATAGAATATGAATTTGAGTTACCCTCACACCAACAGAGCCCAACCTAGCCAAGCAATTTCTGTGTAAACATTAACTATTATTAGTCTATAAATCTAAAGATAACAGAACCTCACCAGAATATAAAAATTCACTGTCATGTTTCCATGTTTTGTTCTGTCATTATTGAACAATTTGTGGAAGGCACAGTTTCTATGTGAAAATGAAGTTTCTATGAGAAAATGAAGTTTTCATAGTACTGGTCTTGCCTTCACCTCCTGATTATAGGCACAAAATAAGAACTATTTTGTGAGCAGGAACAGTTTGCTAGAGTTCAAGGATATACTGAGATATATGGATAAGTCAGCTATATTTCATACAATTTCCTGACCAACTATTTTCTCCTTCCTAACATAAGAAAAATCCACTTGTAATTAAGCTATTAATTTAAACATAAGTTTTTGCTAAAATGTAGGTGTTATCATTGAACACCCACTATGTACCAAACCTTACATTTGGTCCTTCACAAGCATCTAGTTTCTCAGGCACCTAAGGTCAGTGCTTGAGCCATATCACAGCTCCCCAAATTCATCTTCCCCTAGGACTGATCAGTTCCTTTATAGACAGACAGCTATGATAGGGCCATAACAGTGGTTGCTCAACTTCTGGCTTTCAAAGCAATGACCCCTCCATGTGGTATTTTCCCCACGGCCAGCACCATGGAATGGAAGATACTTTAAGCATAGAAAGTGCATATCACCTATAAGATGGGTATCTTTCAGGGTAATTTCAATGAGGCAAATCCATTAACCATTGGATATAAATTATAGCAAAACCTGATTGCATCTAGTGAGAAGTTCTCAGTTACATTCATCTCAATAGTTACTGCTAAAGGGTCTGTGACTTTGGTGAATTCCTGCTCCTATGGACAAGAAATTCCTAAAAGGGAACAAAAATAGGACAATGCACATGAGTTTTTCTTCTAAGTTTTTCCCACATGAACTTCCCATTTTGGAAAAGGACTCTGTGAATGACATAAGGAAAAGAGATTCTGGAGCCAGAGAGAACTGATTGTGAATCCCACCTCAGTCCCTTACTTATGTGACCTCGGATAAGTGGGTGACTTCATCTCACTGTGTTCTTTAGTTGTCTGATTTATAAATCAGGGTTAATGACTTAAGTCAGGTTTCCCAAAAGCAGATTCCATGATGAAGATTTGTATTATTAAGGAAAACGCTCCCTGGGAATTGAGTGGGGAAAGCAGGAAAGAAATGTGGAGAAAACAAATCAGCAGGTGACCCTTCAAGCAAAAGTTCAGAAGAGGATAGCTTCAGACTAATGCTGCAAGGGAACTCTGGACTGGAACTTATGCTTGAGTTGGCACTAATCAAAGGAACTGGAGCTTTCAAATTTCTATATCCAGTTAGTCCTTGGTTAAGGGTCTTGGAAAAGGATAGGATATAAATTCTGAGGCCCTTCTGACTCTGTAAACTGAATTCCACTAGCCCAAGTGAAAGCCAAGAGCCATCACTTGTGGTTAGAAGCTTGTGGTTAGAAGCAAGAGCACACCCAAACCTGCAGGTGCATGAAATGGGTGAAAATGAATTAATAATGATCTGTGTGGACATCAATATGTTTCACCAAAATTAGCAATACCTCTCTTGCTGCACCATTATTAATATCCACGTACATACATAGTGCCAGACACATAGTAGACATTCAATAAAAAATATGCATTTGTGCTATTCTTGTTGTTATACCAAAGTTTCCCTTAAAATTTTCCCAAAGACAGTCAGGCCACACTCTCAGCTGGAGGGCTTGCTGGCTGTACTTGGTGACACCCACATGCTATATTTGCCCACCAGGTTGGCATCTAAAAGCCGATTTCACATCGTAAGTTTTCTCTAGTTGGTACCATGTTAATTTCCTAGTCTCATAACCACTGTCCTTTTTGGACCCTCTACCAGGGTCAAAAAGTCCCCATTTTCTGCAGAGTGGGATGTTCTTTAGAGAGATAGATAGCAGACAACTCAGACCTGAGAGCTGACCCCTCTCTCAGAGGTGCTATTGGGCTACCAGCTGGACTTTCTAGGCTTAAATCCTCCTCTCTCATTAAATAAACACTTGGCCCTTTCAAGTTTTGCCTATTCATCTACCTCCTCTAAGGGCAAGGGATGCCTTGGAGTGACCCACTGACCACAAAAGGGCTTTTTTGCCCTTTGTATCTGAGATCTTACCCCAAGAGAACTTGTGCAGCATCTTCCTCCCTAGGGAGCCAAGGACACCCACAGGAACAATGTGGCCTGGGCTTTATTTAATTAATCTTCCTTAACAATCAGCCTTTTCCATGTGCCAGCCAGGGGAGCTCATCTATGAAGGGGCCTCCCCTCTGTGACTAATCCTCTATGTTAAAGGATTGTGCTTTGCTCCAAAGCTACCTTTTATATACATCCATTCACAAGAGCGGCATCTTCTCACAATGCCAGACAGCCCCCTTGGCCACACTACTCTGGAGCTTCATTTTGTGGACTGCCATCATCCCTGAAATTAATCTAAAAGAGGCCTCTTTTACAAGAGTGGCAGCAAATATCCGATTCAATTTACTTTCACCCAAGATTTCCCAGGAGTCATGCCGAATGAGATAATCAATGATGATTATAGGGCTCGGCCTGCCTCACTGAGCCAGTGTGTTAAAAGGAGGAAGAATTTCTGCTTCGGTGCTCACCCAAGTCAGGTGCTAATTCAGGCAGATCCATTACTTTTCTTAGCGGCTCTAAACCATATGTGCTGCAATAATCATGCTGGGTAGGTAGAGACAATCAGTCCTCCTACCTAAGAAAAGAGAATTCATTTTTGCTTCTCCTCCCTTCCCAGAACAACAACAACAAAAATGTACAGAGCATCTGGAGCAAAAATGAGTACGCTCTTCAAACCAATGATACCAAAGAGATTTAATTTAGATGAGCTAAATTTTCCTTGTCTCAGCTGGACAGACTAGTCAATGTCTCTGCTATTAATTCAATCAAAAGAATGTATTAAATTACTTGTTGCTGCCATCTTAACCTGAGAGGACTATATTTTTCTTGGCTGATCATTCTGAAAGAATACAAAGTGCAGGAAAGAAAAGCAGAGGCACATGACCGAGGAGTTAAAGATGTCCTTCAGATTCCCCATACCTCTTCCTGCTCTCGCCTCTCTTTCTTGCCTCTGCTAGTGTTTTAACAGTTGTTTTTGGAGGTAGGAGTGCTCCTGGGCTATACACATTTTTTTTTTAACAAAAACTGTCACTAAAAATGGGGAATGGGATGGTATATTAGTTGCCTATTACTGTGCAACAAATTACCCCAAAACTTAGTAGCTGGAAAGGATAGCATGTATGATCTCATCATTTCTGCAAGTTAGGAATCCAGGAGCATCTCAGCTCTGTGATTCTGGATGAAAGCTCTCATGAGGTTGCAATCAGTATGTCAGCCAGAGTAGTAGAATGTGTTGTTGGAGGAGGATCAGCTTCTGAGCTCACACACTCACTCACATGGCTATAGGTGGGCCTTAACTCCCAAATTCACTGTTGTGAACTTTCCCACAAGGGCTGCCTTATACCATGGCAGCTGAATTCTCTCACAGTAAGCTTCCTAAGGGAGAGTAGGAGAGAACACTCAAGATGGAAGCCACAGCCTTTCTATGACCCAATATCCAAAGTAACACCTCAACACTTCTGCAGTATTCTATTAGTTAGAAGCAAGTCAATAAATCCCACCCACACTGGAGGGAAGATGGCACAGGCATGAATACCAGGAAGCCAGGCTATTAGAGACAATCTTAGAATGACCATAACAGATGAGAGACCTGACCTGTTGGGGAGATCATCTGAGCATGAAAACAGAGTAGTGTTGTCCTGTGTGATGCAGAGCTCATAAATGTTTGAGGCAAACTCTAGTGGGGATTTCATTTCAAGGGTGCAAAAGAGTGTTGTATATGACTCCAAGGAAGAAGGAAAGGGTATTTTCATGCATACAAAATTGATCTGGATGCTTAACACCAGAATAAGAACTATAAGTAGGTTTCCCCTTCCCAAACACTTCACCAAGGGAAATTAGCTAGGATGTACATGGACTAGGTGCTGACTGGATATAATAAGTACATCACTAGCAAACACAGGGACTGCATACAGAGATCCAAATAGGTCAACAGGTAAAGGACAAGAAAGAGAGAGAGCCTGGGATAGGGAGGATTGAATGGTGATCAAGGATTTCAACAAGGAATTGATAAATGTTTAGGCACTGGGGCTTGCCCTCTGGGATGATTTTCCTGAGACTAGCATGTCATGAAGACTCCTACTATGAAGAAACTGGGGTGAAAGACATTGGGGAGGAAGTTTCAGCCATCCTAACTGAGCCCAGCCTGAAACCCATCTCCCAGCTGAATCAGGGATTCCATTTGAGATTAAAAGAAGAATCTCCCTGAAGACTCATAGAACTATAGTAAATCTTTATTAAGGTAGTTGAGCCTTTGAAAGGTAGGGCCTTGTGGCTGGTCCTTAGGTCATTGGATATGTGGCCTTGGAAGGGGTTGTATGACCCTGGTCTCTTCCTCTTCCTGCCTCTCCTTGCTTCCTAACTGATAAGGTAAATAGTTTGCTCTGCCATGCACCCTGCCAAGAAACGCTGCCTCTCCAGAGGCCATTAGAAATGGTGCCACTTAATTATGAGCCGGAGTCTCTAATCTGTGAGCCAAAATCAATCTTTTATCTTTATACATTAATTGCCACAAGTAATTCATTATGAATGATGGAAATTTGACTAATTCAATCATTTTTAAACCATTAAGTTTTGGAATGCTTTGTTTATACTACCACATTTAATTGACATATAAATTGGTACCTGGAAGTGAGTTCTGAGCTGATGTTAAAAATAATACCTAAATTGTGTGACATAGATTGTGACTGGGCATGGGAAAAGGCTAAGAGAACAGGGAAGAAACTATTAGTATATGCTGGAAATATTTTGAAGAAACTGTAGTTAGAGGCTAGAAAAAGGCAGATTCAAGTAATGATTGAGGGATAGTTGGCAAAACTTTTGTCTAAAGTAATTTAAAAGAAAATGTATGATGACCTTGTGGATTTGGTTAAGGAGATGATGAGGCTGAATTCTGAAGATAGTGACTGGCTTTTCTTGCTTAGTATGATAAGGTATGAGAAAAAGGGCAGATGAACTAAAGAAGGAATTGGGTTATAAGCAAAATTTAAAGAAAATACAGAAAGCCTAGTGCATGCTAAATTGACAAATAACATTTGTCATTTGTCAAATGTTTTCTTCAACATTTCTAGTCTTTTTTTATAGGCAAAAGTGTCTCAGAAGAAAAAAGTGACTTTAAAATCATAATCAGATCAAGAGTATGTACATGATCCTGTGAAAAATTGAGTTGGTATTTAATAGAACTTCTTACCTACATGAGAGGGAATTTTAAGAGCCTCATCTTATAACACCTCAAATTCCATCCAAGTAGAGAGAACTATTTAAAATATAATTGTGGATGTGACTTTTATTTAATAGATTATGATGCGATACATAGAAAATCTAAACATTTTTAAAGGAATTGTAGCAACTTAGACTAAAGAAAACAAACAAAAAGAGGCCTTTGACCCCCAAACCTGCAAATACGAAGCAGGCTAAAAAGAAATGGACCATCTCTTATGGAACAAAAAATAAATAAATTCAATGGGTAAAACCAAAAGCATAGTAGGTGACTTTCAGAATTGCTATGCACCGGGGACTGCTATGTGCCTCTATTTTTCCCCTTTGGCTGTTACTTCCTCTGTTTCTGTCCTCTGAATGTTAGGAGATTTGCATTCACATGTTTCTGGATCATGAGTAGTTGTGCATCTGGGAGGCTTCCACCTGCATCCAGACCAGTTGAGATCACAAGTTCCAGGATTCCGAGTCTGATACTGTAGCTGGATAAGAGTTTTGAAGGTCAGGATGGGAGACTTTATTTTGCATTTGATGAGTATTAACAACTGTGGACAGAGGAAAACTGTGGTAGATTACATATGGCCACAAAATCTTTGCAGCTCCTCTCATCAGGAGGTGGAGTCTAGCCTGGCCTTTGAGTCTGCACTGGGCTGGTGGCTTATTTTGCCCAGTGGAACATCAAGAAGCAAAACTATATGAGTCCCCATGTCTAGTTTTCCAGCTGCCTTGCAGCTTCCACTGTTATCTTCTTTGAGTCTACACTGACCTTGGTGTAATAAAGAAACTGATCCACCAGGAGAATAGAATCCACATGAAGAAACATCAGGGTATCCTAGCTAAAAAGCACCGATTGCCAAACAGATGGGGAAGGCCATCGTGAACCTTCCAGCCTCACTGACTCTCCAGTTGGATACAGTACCATGGGTTAGCTCAGACAAAACTGGTAGATGATGAGCCCAGACAACTCAATGAATTATGAGAAGTGATATGCTGCTGTTGTTATAAGCTGGTAAGTGGAGGGGTGATTTGTTGCACAGTAGAGTTAACTGGTATACCCTCACTACCACTGGAACTGTCAGACAGACCCAGGTAGGAAGTGGTAGAATTTAGAACAATCCTGTGGTCCTAGAGACTCCCAAATCAGAAAGCAACACCTGCCCAGTGCTGTTCTCTCTCCTCTCTCCCTGATCCTGGGTCACATAAAAACTTAACAAAACAGCTGGTGGTTCTTTTATTCCTGAGACATCTGGACTCAGTGAAAATGGCTGAATTAACTCCACAGACAACTCTTTGATTTAAAGGTGCTTATCCTAATAACCAAAATTCCTCAAATCAGGACTTCCTGAGAGCTAGGGGGAATTAAAATCATGCAATTCCAGTGGATGATGCTTAGTACAGGGGCTATAGTCCTGTAAGCTCACCTGCTCAGCTTGCCCTCATAGGAAATTGCTTTTCAATTCACCAGCAGGTGAACAGACTGGATGAATCTGGTGACTCAAATGTTCTGGGATGCCATGAGGCTAGCCTTCTCTCTGCCAAGAGGGGTGTGCTGTCTGGACAACATGGTTATCACAAATAAATCCTTATCCATATTTCCCTGGGATCAAGTCTACCCCATGAATCAGTATGCAGTGTGAAAACCCACTGAGACGTGAGGGACAGCTCTGTCACCCTGCTCCACTGCCTGGTAAAATTCCACTAGCTTGTCAAGATTCAGCCCCAGCGTTGCTGGCTCTGGGAAAACATCACTTGCTTTAATTCCACTCCCCCATGTGGTAGAATAATAACTCCACAGACTGCATCCTCACCAGTATTGTGAATCATGGCTATACTGCATGGGGCCTTTCTGTACCTCCATCCCACTGACGTGGGGTCACTTAAGGAAAAAGAATTCTTCGGTAATCTTGGTGCACCTAGTGTGCCCCGACACACGGAAGACAGTGGGTGAAGAGCTGCTGAAATAGTCAGCGAATATTTATCAAATTCCTATTTTATGCCAAGTACTTGTTCTGATATCACAGCAGGGAACAAAACACACACATTTCTGTCTTCAGAGATCTTAATTTCCACTCAGAGGAGATAAACAATAAACAGAAAGTAATAAGTAAAATATACAGTTTATGAGACAATCACAAATGCTATGGAGAAAAATAAAACAGGAGAGGGAAATGAGGAGTAGCTGTTTTAATAGAAGCTTAAATCTGAGTGAAGATTTAAAGACAGAAGGATTTAGCAAAGTGAGACTGGGAGAAGAATGCTCCAGCACAGGAAATAGGCAGTGCAGAGTCCTGGGGTCAGGGCATGCCCAGTTTATTTGGGGCAAGAGGAAGAAGGCAGGGAAGGTGGTGGAAAGTAGTCAGTCAGGTCTGTGGAGAGGTCAGGAGGCGGGGTTTTGATGTGTGGAGTTTGATATGTCTGTTAGCTGGGATGTGGAGGAGACAGTGGGATATTTGATTCTGGAATCCTTTGAGGAAGTGTGAGCCAGAGACATAAATTTGAAGGAACTAATAAACTTGAGCACCTTATTTTACTCTTGATTTTGATCTCCTCAATAGTAAATGGAGGTGGAGGGAGAAGAGATTAGGTGAGATATTAGAACAAACGATCATCTACAATTCTTTCCGGTGTGAACACCAGTCATTTATCTAAAAGACAACTCAGTGTCCCACGCTGCTCCTGTCTTTGGCATTCTGCCTTTGCTGGCCTCTCCACTTCTGATTCCATTTTTCAGGCTTGTGCAAGATGTCACTCTTTCAAACAGAGAGCCCAGATGTAGCAGGAGAGCAGCTGGTGGTGATGGATGCACTGCACGGCTCTTGGGTACCCCAGGCTTCTGGCTAAAGAGACAGCTCAGTAGGCAAAGGGAGGTACAATTGTTCTATCACCAGAAGGCAGAATGAGAGAGCGGTAGTGGAAAGGGCAGGCACCTTGTAGAGGAAGCTGGTGCTGCCCAGCGGGCAGAGGCACAAATTACTTCATTCTTTCCAATACCAAGCAGGAGGCTCTTTGCAGGATTGCCTTAAAAATATGTGTCCTGCTTAACCCAGGACAGTCTAGATTGGTGTCTTTTATTCTCATATATTAGCAGCATCTCCTTGTACTCTGAAAATCACCCTCGTTTTAAAGATTAATTTCCTGGTAACCATTTTATAAGCTTATCTCTTAACATCTTTTTTTCAATCCCCCCCAAAGGGTTCTAGCATGGTCTTTCCCAGATGATCCAGAACTTTTTTGTCTTTTGAACAAGTATGAATTAATTCATTTTCCATGAGACAATCTCAGAAACATAACAAAATCTCTAAATTCTCTTCTCATTACTGCCCCCAATTCCCAACCCACTGAAGAGCGAGGGACAGGATACAGGCAAAGATGTGTGTATGTGACTCTCTACTTAAGAATCAGTGGGGCTGTACATGGTAGCACATACCTGTAATCCCAGCAGCTAGGGAGGCTGAAGCAGGAGGATCGGGAGTTCAAAGCCAGTCTCAGCAAAGGCGAGGCACTAAGTAACTGAAGTGAGACCCTGTCTCTAAATAAAATACAAAACAGGGATGGGGATGTGGCTCAGTGGTTGAATGCCCCTGAGTTCAATCCCTAGTACTCCCCCCACCACAAAAAAATTAAAAGAATCAGTGGAGTCAATGTAGTTGTCTAGACTGTGGTCTCACCCTCTCTGAGCCCAGTCCTCCTTAGAGCCTTGTGGCTGATAGTATAAAAGTTTCAGGTCGCCTACACAGTGAGGTCATATATCCACACCCTTGGTACTATATCCATTCATAACTTTGTTCCTTATGCAACAAACACATAGATACTTCCTCTGTGCAAAACACTAATGGGGGATGCAGGAAAGATTCAACCATGAATCCTGTCCTTGGGTCTAGTCCAAAACAAACATGACTTGATATCACCATGACTTGATATAAAAAGTTAGACCAAAAAAAAGTCTAGCTGACCACAAGGCAATCTAATGATATAAAACCCTTCTGCGCTTTAAGCCAACATTGTGCATTGTGTGCATTGATTATTCACTCTACAAACATTTTTCGAGTGTTATTTATTGAGTACCAGTCACTTGACCCACTTCATCTCATTTAATCTTTCAAGGCCGTATTCTGAGGTCAATATTGTTATTTCAGCTTGGTAGATAGGAAGCCTGAGGCTCAGAAAAGTTAGATGACTTGCTTAGGGTCACATGGTTGCAGAACAAGAGTTGGAATCAAGGTCCAGATGCCGCCTATATGCACGGCACTGCCAAAGCCTTCTGAAGACCTCATCTGCGGTAAACATGAAAGTCATCTCCTCAGAACACTGTTGGGATCTTGTAAAATGACCCACATTCACTTCATCTCTGGCTGAAAGTCAAGCTGGAATGAGGGTGAGAGGAGTGAGGCAGGAACCTCAGGCACAAGATTCAAGGGGACACCAGAAAATTTAATAAGCAAGAAAAATCATATTTTAATGCCCTGTTTAAAAAATATCAAATTATAAGTCTGCATTCTTTGACCAAGATAGCTCCATTTCCCTATCCTCCAAGAAACTTGCAGATATATGATGAAAAACTTCTAGAGAGCTAATGAATAGCTTAGTGCTCATAATTAATAATAAAGTATACTTGAAATATGCTAAGAGCATGGATTTTATGTATTCTCATCACATGCACACACACACACACAAAAGGTAATTTTGAGGTGATGGATGCATTAATTAGCTTGATTGTAATAATCATTTCACCATATATATTCATACATACAAATTTTAATTTTTGAATTATTCCTCCATACATCTGAAAAAAGAAATAAAGTTGGCAAATGACAGCCCTTAGGCCAGCTGCCTGGGCTTGTAAATTAAGGCTTTATTACATTTCACATGTCAATGCAGGTCACATCCACTGGTCCCAGGTAACTGGTTTCACTTGCAGAAAAAACACTATCTTTGCCTTTTAAGCCGGAGGACAGAGTGCTTGTCTGTAAATAAAGGCCACATGCAAATTAAGTTTCTGGACAATCACAAAGAGTGACACCAGGAGGCAGATTGCTCTTCAATTTCTCCTCAGAGTCAGAGCAACCCTAATGTGATTTTCAAACATGAATAGGAAACAAGGAGCCAGGATGGGGAGAGCTTGGGGAGAGGGGCCAAGAGGCAGAGGACAGCACAAGGTGACTAGTCCTGAGTCCCTGGAGGGATCTAGGCCTTGGCAATTCAGAGCTATTTCTCCACCCATAAGTGTGAGGTGAGCTGTGGCTATTTTATCACACAGACCCTTCAGTAGCCTGGGCTCTACCATACACAGGCAGTGTGACTCCCGCGCTGATGTTGAGCAATTATTAATGGGGAAAGAGAGTGCCGGGGCCCCCAACAGCCATTTTTAACTGTGGACATTATTGCTCAATTTTGAGCTGCACCCAGGGACTCATAAGAGGAAGACATAATGCTTGTTTGTGGAACTTTTATAGCTAATTGACATTTTTCAGTGCTCCCCCGACAGCTGTCGTTACTCCTGATTGGAAGGGCCATGAAAAGCATCAAGTCATGCACTGTCTCCAGATGGGGCCGTATTTCTGATATACCATCAGAAAAAAGAAAAAGAATAAATAAAAAGCCGTCAAAATAAACATACTCAGAAGTGATAAAGAAGAGAGGAGCTGAAGTGATTGGCAAAAGCAGTTCTCTGTGTTCAAAAATAATGGATGCTATTTTCATACTAATTGAGGATGTTTTATTATCTGGAGCTCTCAGACTTCCTCCTTTTTGGGTAGCATTTTTCCCCCTTCGACATCTGTTCTTCGCTCAACAGAAAAAAGGGAAACACGGAAGCAAATTTCTCCTTTTCTTGTCAATGTGCCTGTTCTCTTCAGAGGTTCCCAGACCTCTGTTGTTGGTGCTAGCAGTAGAAACCAATGCTTCTACTATCCTGGCTGCTCCAAGTCAAGTTCATGAGACAAACATGATTTGAATCTTGCTGAAAAATCAAATCAATGTTAGAAATTTCACTTTCACCTCTGGATATATTTACATACAGCTTATCCAGGTTAGTAACTAGGATGCCCAAGATATACCAGAAGAAGAGGGGAATCCTTGGTATAAATGCTAGTTTGGATTTGTAGAAACAGTATATATATATATATATATATAGATCAGCTTACTGTCATTGGCTCCATCCTAATTTTCTTGACTCCAAAAAGCTGCATGTGCATTGAGTTCATTTGAGAACATTATTTTCAGGATAGTACAATATTCCAGATGGTTGCCCATGTATACCAATCAATTATTCTGGTTGCATGGACGAATATATCACATCTTGCCTATATCCAGGTCTTCTAACCCATATGTTTCTTGATTGAAAACATATCCCATGATAAGTATAAAAAATCATAAAATGGCTACATTTGGATGGACATATTTCATAGCCAATGTCTACATATCAAAACACTTATGCATTTAAGGCACAGAAAAGTCTGTCTGGAATTTGCTTAAAACCTAAGTTCACTACTTTATAGACAATTTGAATGAATTTTGGGATCAGATGTCCAAGCCAAGGGGAAGAGGGACTTCTATAAGCAAGCAGAGTGACAGTAGAGACATGACAGGGAACAACAACCTGGTAGCAATGGAAAATATTTTTATTCAAAATAAATAAATAATTGTGCTCAGTGAGTCCCCATACACCAAGTCACTCAATACAAATGCCAGGGCCCACAACAGTCCTGTGAACATCAATGTAAAATGCCACTCATTAAAAGGAATGTCCCCAAGATATCCAGGAGGACCTTGTGGTTCTGGAGCTATTTAAGAAGCACAAAATGACACATTTTAGAAAATTTTATAAATCAAAAAATTTGCTCTTCTTCCTATTATTATTAGTGGAGGGCAATTAAAGAACAAATCCTCTGTATGAGGCAGGTCTCTTTTGGTCTCAATTCAAATTAGTTAAGCAAACAAGGAAATGCATTAACTCCCCAAGTGAAACTTGAGAGTTGATTTGGGTTCAGAAACAGCAGAGGTCGGTGGTCCAATGATGTCATCAAGGATCTCCACTTTTTGCACCGTTTTCCTCTGAAATTTTCTTTCATTAAGTCAGTGCAGCAACTCTTGGGCAAAAGAAGGTTTATTTGTCTCCATGGTTTCAGTTTAAGTCCTGGGGAAGAATTCTTATTGGCCTATCTCAGATCATGTGCCATCCCTAACCAGTGCTCTGATTAGACATTCCTAGATAATGTACTCTTGTGGGAAAGAGAGGAAGATTGGTCTCAACTCCTGTCTCATCCTTAAAGAAACAAAAGGCAAGAAACACAGAAGACGCATTAAAGAAACAGAAGGCACCATTTAAGTTAAAGTCGCCTGGAATGCACCTTTAAGTTCCTAGGAGCCCATTCTATTCAAGGAACACAGAGAGCAGGCTCAGGCCAAAATGTCTAGATGTCACTGTTTCCGTAGCCTAACTTATAAAATTCCTCTCTCTTTAGGGACTGCTATGGAAATGAGGCGACAGTATAAAGAGTATGTGCCCCTCATCTAGCTGGCTGTGGATGAACAAAATGCCATGAGGAATAGAAGGTGATATTTGATGAAGCACCATGAGGGATGGAGGTGTTCCTGTCCAGCTGCCATCAGTGGACTCTCTGGTGAAGTCTTCTGTCCAGCCTGTCACTACTGGAACTTCTCCATAAGCACTTCCGTATAAATCTTGTGTCTTACCCTCCTTTCTTGGGATTCTTCCTTGGTCTCTCAGCAACTTATCCCACTGCCCTAGTATGACTGGGCTGTGGACATCACAGCTTCTTTGCCATGTGGGCTGAGCAGAGGTGGTGTGGACACCCAGAGGCAAGTCTGGAAGCTGATAGGAGAAGAAGGATAGAATGCTATACTGGTAAAAACAATTGATAAGTGTTTCCCTATTGGTGGACATGAAAGTACAGATTTCTAAAATGACTCAATGTGTGAGACTTTTAGAGGAAGCAGACTCTGAGATGGAGAATCAAGTGCAGACGGATTCTT
This sequence comes from Sciurus carolinensis, assembly GCF_902686445.1. Classification (NCBI taxonomy): domain Eukaryota; kingdom Metazoa; phylum Chordata; class Mammalia; order Rodentia; family Sciuridae; genus Sciurus; species Sciurus carolinensis. The sequence continues at coordinate 41,128,259 of NC_062214.1, forward strand.
GCTCATTGTACAGTTGTGGGGATGAAGGCAAATTGGACTGCACAGAGGGAAGACTTGAACTGTTGTGCAGTTTCAACAGCTTCAACCCCTCCCAGAAAGTCTCTAAAATTTTCATAGCACTTCCAAGTTACCCTGAACTAAAGCAAAGGGCCAGGTTTCTGCACCTTCTGCAATGACCAGTTACTGGATGTGAAATACCATTAACTAAGGGCCCTAATCTTAAGGAAGGAAGCTCCTGTTGACTATGTGCAATTCTTGGGGGAGGGACTCAGCTGAGAGCCTTCATCAGAGGACATTGTTAGCTTCTAGGAAAATGAATCCCTTGTCCTGAAGGGGAGATCTGGGAAGAGCACCAGACTGAGGAATGGTCGAACGAGAGGCACTATAATCAAGGGAGTCATTACCAAATGTGAGGCTTCAGGTTCCATTTACCCTGGTCCCAACAACCAGAGCAGCCTGAATGTACCAAGCTCAGGAAAAGGGGTGGGTAGCAACTGTGGACCTGAGGAAGTCAGGCAGTACTCTGGAGCCCTCTGTGTTGAATTTATGGGAAAATGAATAACTATCACTTACTGAGCACATACTATGTGCTAGTTCCATGCTAGGTTCTTCTATTGCACATGGAGTCTATGAGTATCAGAGGGTGAGAATGAAGAGTCTCTGTAATTAATATTCCATAATTAAGAAAAGTATGAGAAACTTAAATGGTGGTGTGGGGATTTTACCTCAAGAAATCCTCTCCAAATTTGGGTTACAAAAACCATACTAACAGCAAAGGAAAGAGAGACATGAGACTTCTACTAAACCAGTTCAAGGACAACAAAAAGAGCAGTCCTTTAAATGTGAGCCCCAGGGGCAAGTAAAAATGTGTTTTTGAAAGTGTGTCAAGGGAAAACTAATTCCCAAGAAGAGGGAGGAAATTAAGGAAAAGTCTTTTAAAAAGTGTAATCACAGAATTAGCCTAATTTGTGAAAGTTTCCTTTTAAAGGTGAATCACAAAGAAATCCAGAAAATTAGGTATAAAGAAGGGGAAGGAAAAAAAATTTAAAATAAAATTAAAAAGAAGGCAAGGGGTTTCTATACAAAGAACAATGAGATAGATATGGTAGGAGAGACCAGTTATGTACAAATGGTTTCTAAAGTCCTCTTGTTTCCCTTGTTTATCTTTTCTCAGAGGAGTTAACTAGCCTGAAGTTCATAACTGAGCTGAAGACTTCCCTGGGTGCCTGAAAATTGAATATAAATTGAGTAGGTGGCCTCGCCACATGTACATTTTTGTGGGGAGAGAATCTGTTGATTACAGCAGATCCTTAAAAGTGACCATACTTCCACAAATGTTTCAGAATCAATATTCCAATCCAAATAGTGACTCTAGTGGGTGAGTAGTTTTAACAGAAATAGGAAAAAATATTTAGTATTTTTTTTTCTGAATAGATCATTTTCATGGTTCCAAAATTAAAATATATAAAGAATCTTCTGGGAAAAGTTTTCCCTCCCTCCCCTGCCCCCATCTCCCTAATTTTCCTCCACATAGTGAATACACACACGCGCACACGTACACACACACATACACACACACCCCACATCATTTATGAATATATACATATACCAATATGTACACATATATATACATACTTACAAATGTATGTGCATTTTTAACCAAAGAGTAGTAAGCTATATATACGTACTATCTCAACTTTGATTTTTTTTTTCACTTAATGTATTCCTATCTGGGTATTCAAGGGTGGGAAGCGAATACAACCCAAATATGCAAGTTTAACATAAGGATTTTTTTTGTGTTAAAAGCACTTGGAAGACAGAAGCTATAGGAAGGGCATTCTTATCTTCCTTTCTGGAACCCTGAGATGGAACTCTTTCACCCAGGATAAGAGAAATATTCTCTTTTGGAAAGTTCTACCTGAGATAATTCTGTATTAAGGGACCCTGTTAAACAATTCCATTCTTGCTGTAGCCTCCCCACATGGCTGAGTTACTGTTTCACAATCTCCTCTTTTTGTTGTATTTGATATAAAATCATTTCAGTTTTGTCACCTCATTGGGTCTTCATTTCCTTATGAGACTCCCATGTCATATAAACTTTATGTAAATCCATATGCTTTTTTTCCATTTTTCTGTCTTACATAAATTGAATTCTCACTTAGCTGAAAACCCTAAGAGAGAAGAGTTATCATTTTGCCTTCTTTACAACATAAATATCTTCCTTGTTATTTGTTAAGGGTCTTAGTATTTCTATTCATGAATGTACCATAATTTATTTAACCAGTACCTCAATGATAAACATCTTGTTTATATAAAAATATTTCACTCTTATATCAACTACACTACATAAACTGGAACATGCATAAGTTTTTACATGTAAAAATATCTATAAGAAAAATTAATTTAGCTGGGCATGATGGTGTATGCCTATAATCCCAGTTACTCCAGAGACAGAGGCAGGATGAAGTTCAAGGCCAGCCTTGGTAATTTACCAAGATCCTGTCTCAAAATAAAAAAATAAAAAAGCTGAGATGAGGCTCAGTGGTAAACTGGCCCTGGGTTCTAGCCCTTTGTTTTTACAAAACAAAACAAAAAGCAAATAACAACAACAACAACAACAAAAACCCTGGGGTAAGTTTTTAAGCAGCAATCAGGTTAAATTAGATGCATTTGTAAATATTTCAGTCTCATGATCTACATTTGGAGACTCGGATTGATAGCATTGGTAATGACTCCACTAACCATACGCACAGTCCCTGATGAAATGGTGTGTATCAATGTAATGACTGTCAAAGGAGGGCGCCTGTCTTGTCAGGAGATCTACCTCTGAATTTTTAATTCGTTAATTTCAAATGGTATGTTTTACACAGAGGAAGTCATTAAAGCTGTATGAAGCAAAACAAAACAAGCCCAGGCATGGCTTGTTATGGCAGGACTGACGTATGAGGTAATTATTTCAGGGTTACTGCAGGGGAGGAACAAACAGAGACATTCTCCTGGCTTCTGCCTTAGCTCACTGCTATCTGCCTTCGTAGCACACAAAGCTCAGGGGCCACTAAGCAGTAAGGCTGCCCAGGTGGACCTGCTGAGCAAAGGCCAGGCCAGCAGAAAGTGGGAAAGAGCTGCAAACATTTCAAGGAAGCATGTACTGTGTGAATTTTCTCATGCATGTTACAGTTAACCTTCAAAACAGACCAGAGAGCCCCTCAGGAGCAGGAACCAAATGTAGGAGGGATGAACAGCTCTATAAAATACGGAATCAAAATGGGTCCCTAATCCTTTTTGAACACCCCCTTGAGTCAGATGACTTCAGAATGTTACAGGTTTGGAAAAGGTCACATGACACAGCCATCTAGGTTATGTGACAGCTTATCACAATCTGAGGTGAAACTCCATTGTCATTGAACAGGAATATTTTTCCAGCAAAACGCAGAAGTATTTTCACTGAGAGGTATATGAATGTTACCCAAAAACTCTGTCACTTCTTGTCAGGAATATTTTTGCTGCAAAACAGAAATGTTTTTACCAAGAGAGGTATATGAATATTATAAAAAAACACTATGCCACTTCTGGTCAGGTTTGAACAACTAAAGAGACTGCATCAAACCCGAGGTAAAAAGAGTTCCAATTTCAGAGTACTCTTGGGGTTGGAATCACGAATTAGAAATTATGGACCTTATTTTTTTCCCCTTTCTATGTCATTTCCTATCATCCTTTCTTCTTTCATTCCTGCCTCATTCTCTTCCTTCCCTCTATCCTTTAGTTCATCCACCTCTTCATGACATGAGTATGTTCTCTGAGATAATAATAGGTCTTATTTTTATTAACAATCATGTCTTCTCCCATCTCAAAGAAGTCAACAAAAAAAGATTCTATGATCACATCATTGGTGAATGATTTTGGAAAAAAATTTCTTGACTGCAACAACTATATACAAAACTTCAATGTCATAAAAATGCCTTGCAAATTTCCAAAAAAGAAGATGTGGTATACATTAGATTGTGGACACCTATACTGGGCTTTTGAAGACAGTGACCCTCTCTCTTAAACCATCCTTGGCATGAGTTCCCCTTGATTCTTCCTTATCCCTTCTCTATATCTAGAACTTCAGGGTTAATCCCATGTATTAGCTTGGGAAAAATTAGTGGAGCCCTTTAAAGATCTCTGCTGTAATGTTGAAAACTCATCCTTAAATTTATCCAAAAAAGTTATATTTTAGGAATATTTTCCTGCTAATATGATCAAATTTTTAATCATTTATAATAAAGTAGAAGTTCTTTATTAAAGCAAAACTGAATTCTTATCCACTTCTATTTTATATTTTATGCAACACAAATGACTAATCATTTAAAAAATTGGCATGTGGTATTTCCTTAAGCAATTTATCACCACATTTAAGGGAGACAAGAAGCTCTAATAACACATTCTAGTTGGAAATACAGATCCATTCAGTGTTTAGTAAGTCATATATTTAAATCAATAATACTGAAGCTTATCATCGATTCTGGGGTCTATATTTTTGGAACGATATGTGAGACATATAGACATATAGACATACACACATACAAAGCCTAGGAAATGTTTTATGAACATAACTAAAGCAAATCATCAGGAAGTATAGAAAACAAAATCTGTTCTTGGTTTGCTTTTTAAATGAAATAATGGCTACAAAAATAACATTTAATCCACCATAGAAATTTTGAAAATAGAATTTTTACCATGACCTAAATAGTGGCTTAGTGTTCCAAGATGGCAAAAATCAGAATCCATCAGATGTCTTAAGGTCTAGTCTTACAATATGCCCACCTCACTTCTGCTGCATTCTATTGGTCAAAGCAAGTCTCCAGGGGAACCCAAATATCTGATGGGAGAGTGGCAAATCATGTTTCAACAGTGCAGGTAGGACAAGAGGAATTGTTCTGGCCATGTATGGAAAAGATCTATGGATATGAAAATTTTAAAGGCATTTAACAAGTAATGTCTCCCAGAGAGACTGCAGCAGAGACATTCCCACAGAGTGAGAGTATCTGTTCTTCTATGTGCTCTCTAGTTGGGTACTAAAAATCTTTTTATGGCTTCAAGAGTACATGGTGTCCCAAATGAGGGGCCAGTGGTGACTTAATTTTAATTACTTAACTTCTAGTAGAGGGAGCATGAGTGGTCACTTAAAATTTCTTTCATTGGTATTAATTGCATGTTCATATCCTTTGTCATTGTAAAACTTAAGGAGTTGTAAAAAGCTATTTAAAATGGACTGGTACTCTTTTGTTAATTTCTTTCTTTTTTTTATTGTAAACAAATGGGATACATGTTGTTTCTCTGTTTGTACATGGCGTAAAGGCATACCATTTGTGTAATCATAAATTTACATAGGGTAATGTTGTTTGATTCATTCTGTTATTTTTTCCCTTCCCCCCACCCCTCCCACCTCTCTTTTCCCTCTATACAGTCCTTCCTTCCTCCATTCTTGCCCCCCTCCCTAACCCTAACTCTAACCCTAACACTAACCGCTCCCACCCCCCATTATGTGTCATCATCCACTTATTAGCGATATCATTCGTCCTTTGGTTTTTTGAGATTGGCTTATCTCACTTAGCATGATATTCTCCAGTTTCATCCATTTGCCTGCAAATGCCATAATTTTATCATTCTTTATGGCTGAGTAATATTCCATTGTATATATATATATATATATATATATATATATATATACCACAGTTTCTTTATCCATTCATCATTGAAGGACATCTAGGTTGGTTCCACAATCTGGCTATTGTGAACTGAGCAGCTATGAACATTGATGTGGCTGTATCTATGTAATATGCTGATTTTAAGTCCTTTGGATATAGGCCAAGGAGTGGGATAGCTGGGTCAAATGGTGGTTCCATTCCAAGTTTTCTAAGGAGTCTCCACACTGCTTTCCAGAGTGGCTGCACTAATTTGCAGCCCCACCAGCATTGTATGAGTATACCTTTCTGCCCACATCCTCTCCAACACCTGTTGTTGCTTGTATTCTTGATAATCGCCATTCTAATTGGGGTGAGATGGAATCTTAGGGTGGTTTTGATTTGCATTTCTCTTATTACTAGAGATGTTGAACATTTTTCCATATGTTTGTTGATTGCTTGTAGATCTTCTTCTGTGAAGTGTCTATTCATTTCCTTAGCCCATTTGTCAATTGGACTTGGATAGGAAGAATTAATATTGTCAAAATGGCCATACTACCAAAAGTGCTATACAGATTCAATGCAATTCCAATTAAAATCCCAATGATGTACCTTGCAGAAATAGAGCAAGAAATTATGAAATTCATCTGGAAGAATAAAAAACCTAGAATAGCTAAAGCAATCCTCAGTAGCAAGAGCGAAGCAGGGGTATCGCAATACCAGATCTTCAACTCTACTACAAAGCAATAGTAACAAAAACGGCATGGTATTGGTACCAAAATAGAAAGGTGGATCGATGGTACAGAATAGAGGACACGGACACAAACCCAAATAAATACAATTTTCTCATACTAGACAAAGGGGCCAAAAATATGCAATGGAGAAAAGATAACCTCTTCAACAAATGGTGCTGAGAGAATTGGAAATCCATATGCAACAGAATGAAACTAAACCCCTATCTCTCACCATGCACGAAACTAAACTCAAAATGGATTAAGGACCTCGGAATCAGACCAGAGACCTTGCATCTTATAGAAGAAAAAGTAGGTCCAGAGCTTCAACATGTCGGCTTAGGACCAGACTTCCTCAACAGGACTCCCATAGCACAAGAAATAAAAGCAAGAATCAATAACTGGGATAGATTCAAACTAAAAAGCTTTCTCTCAGCAAAGGAAACTATCAGCAATGCGAAGAAAGAGCCTACAGAGTGGGAGAAAATCTTTGCCAATCATACTTCAGATAGAGCACTAATCTCCAGAATCTATAAAGAACTCAAAAAACTCTTTTGTTAATTTCAAAGAGCTGTTTACATATGTTAATTTCTTACATATGTTCCCAATTTTTTTTCCAGTTTGTGTCTCATGTTGTTTCTGATGTAAACACCATCTGCATCCTTTCATACCAACCCCGTTCCTGCCACTTTTAGGCCCATCTAGTCTAAATTCCTCTGTGCACTCTATCCCTCAGGTATGCTCAGTGTGAGTTGCTGAACAGACCAGCACCCTGTGGAATATCTAAATGTCAGTTTAGGAAGCTCACTCAGGGGAGTGTGCTGGGTGACTCGGATTACCATGGCTCTAATTCTGAAGTAAAAAGTTCCTACTAATCATGTTAGATACATTTATGGTTCCAACTGGATCAGACTGATCTAGGAAAAGGAAGCACAAGCTTAGGGTGTCTCAGCAGTTATCACAACAAAAGGGATTGCTCATCATCCTGTGGGGAATCAAGGTAAGCCTGTGGCTGAGTCCCTGGAGTAGCCAGTTGTTATTTTCATCCCATCTTATAGAGCTGAACCTGGAGACCATCAGCTGTCCCTCTCCAGGTCCAGCATCTAGCCCAGCACCTCAGAAGGACAGGGTTCACTGGCCCATGGAGAAGGCAGGTCTCTCAGCATTTATCTAGACCTGAAGCAGATTAAACAGTGGCTTGAGGAACCTGGAAGCTCTGAAGGGCAATCCAGTCCTCTGATGTGTTTTAGATGGTGAGGTGACAGCCCCCAGTGAGTCAATCAAATGCTAACCTAACCTAGGTGCTGTTAGGAAGGCAGTCTTTTTTAATGGAATTAAAACTCCTAATCATCAGTTGACTCCAAGTCAGAGAAATTGGCTTGGAGAAATTGGCCTGACTGAAGCCATTGGGAAATCTTAAAATGAGGACCGAAGTTTCCGTGTGTGTGTGTGTGTGTGAGAGAGAGAGAGAGAGAGAGAGAGAGAGAGAGAGAGAGAGAGAGAGAGAGAGATTGATTCAGATGACAGCTTTGATACCCTGATCACAACTGAGGAAGCGCACATGCACACGCATCTCCCCACTGCTTCTCTAGTGGAAGAACATACACCTTGAATACATAACCTTACGTATATCTTCTAACTCTGTCCTCTTCGGGACGTGATCTTCAACTCCTGAAACCATTCTAGTGGCCAGGATGTCTTGGCTAATCACTTGGGGATTCCATGGGGCTTTGATTTAAATTGTGTCCCTGGATGGAATAGTGGAGAAAAAGAACAGCAAGGAGAAAGAGACTGGACTAACCCAAAGCCTCCTGGGGAACTGGAGAGGACTGATGGACTCGCTTCTCTATTTGATGGTGGGTCATGTGAGATGCAGCTGGAAGAGTCAGGAGTTAAACTTGGGAACTGGGAAGAGCTTGCACTAAGCATCCCAGTGCATATTTTCCCTTGCCCTGCATCTGTTTTGTCATTTGTGAACCTAGGCCATCTCTCATCCCAAACAAACCTCTGAGAATCCCCTCCTAAGTCTGAGCCTCTGCCAAACCACACCCTTGTCTCCCTCTAAAATCTGATTTCACGCTCCAGTGTGCCATGACGGTCCCCGGGCTGGGCCCATCTGGTTGTAGTTTCCAGTTTCCAGACTTCCTAGAAGCCCAACTGTCTCTCTTCCGAGTCCTGCAGACATGCACGCGCATCCGGTGCATCTGGAATGTCTGTGAATCTCCAGTTGTAAATTTTTCCTTTTCTATTTGCTCCGGTCTTTTGCTAGAATAGGAAATAGCAATGCATTTAGTAGACTGGAAGCGGCTCCCTCCCTTTGAGGGTGGCACGTCCAGTCTGATCCTACTGCATCAAGGAAGGTCAGTTGCCCAGATCTTTACATTCCCTTTCCTCTCAAACACTGCCAGGGAGTTAGGCCAGATCGCAATGTTAGAAGACTGTAAGCTTTTACTTCAACCTTGCTTCAGAATCACATTTGACGCCCATACCATGAAATCTTGCTGACCCTTGAGGACGCCCAGCTGAGGCACATGTCACCCTAACTTTCCTCACTTCTTCCTCATTGTACCCTCATGTCTGTTTCTAAGCAGCAGACTGAGGGATTCTTTTAAAATGTTAAATCAATCACTACTACCCTTCACCCCAAAAACCACATGCCAATTCTATTAAATATCCAGTGAACATACCCAGCACTGTGCTTGGGGAGCAGAAAGGAACAAGAAGACTCTGACCCTGTCCTCCTAGATCTCACATGTGGGAGGGGGCGAGCCAAGAAAACAAAGAACAGAGATTTGTTAAATGTCATGGTATTTCCTGCTGAGTTCCAGATGAAATCCAACCTCTAACCCCAGGCTTTTCTGATTTGGCCCTGGCAACCCCTCCTGTTCATGCAGCCCCACCACACTGACCCCCATCTGTCCCTCACACAGGGAGGTCATTCTGATGACTTCTATCTCTGGTGCTCAGAACACCTAGCAAGATGTTCTCTGTCACTTTCCTATTGAATTTCTTCTTGTGGTTCCATATCCCTGCCTCTAAGACTTCTTTCTAGGATCTTCTAGGAGTTGGAAGAAATCCTTCTGAAATCCCTCTTTCTGTAAGAATCACTCAGATGTAATCTGAGTCAATAATCTTTTACCATGAGATGTGGAAACACTTTAGACATTCATAGAGATGGGGCAGGGAAGGGGGCAGGAAGAGAGGGGAGAGAGGGAGGATGGGAGCCTGCTGGGAAAGGGAAGAGAGCTCTGAGAGTTGGCATGCTGGGTGAGCACTATATCCACCATCTTTTCTGCTACATTTATTAGGCACCTTGTATATGTTGAATGGGTCATGGAATGGTTCCTGAAGACAGATAAGTGAACAAATTCCTGTCTCCATCCTAGGCAGGGTCTAAACTCACAAAAATGGATTCTGGAGGCTGAAGTTATTTTCTTTTCTCCCACAGGACTGTTAGTTGTTTCTTCTGCTGCAAAGGAAAAAGAAACAGGCTTGGTGTGGTATAGAGTCAGTCTGTCAACACACATTACTGCATCATTCACAGATGGTACAATTAACCCTTCTGACATATAGCTCTATGCATGTTGACATGGCAAACGCATATGCTTGTGTAATGACCTCCATGATCAAGATATGGACCAGATCCTCATTTCCAAAATAGTCCCTCCGGTTGCCCCTTTGTGGTCAACCTCTTCCCCACTTCACCCCTAGCCCCTGACGATCTTTGAACTGTTTTTTGTCCCTGTGGGTTTGTCTTTTCAAGATTGTCACATAAATGGAAACTTATTTATATTAAATCATCATTATTAATTTATTGTTCTCCCTAGTTCTATAATACTTTTCCCCCACTTCCTTTTGCTCTTTTTTTTCTTTAACTACCTCTGCACCAATGACATAAAATTGAGTTCTTTAGAGTGAACAGAAGATAAGTCAGGCTCTCCTTGGCGTCACAGCTTCTCACTGGTAAAGCTACAAGTCACGAACTAATTTTTGCCCTAAGGGCAGGTGCTAAGACTACACCTGTGTTCTCCCCTGGTCTAGCCCTTGAAGCATTGGTGGTGGCTTGTCCAGCTCTGCTAGACCCTTCCTCTCCCTGAACTCACCACTCTAGCTGATGTGGGCAATGGAGGCAGCCTGGTACCCCCAGATGTGGAGGAGGATCCCCAAACTGGGGCAAAACTCTTCCTTCCCCACCCCTCCCATGAATGACTTGGCTGCTGCTTTCTCTCTGATCTTTCCAGAGGATCCTGAGGATCTTGGAAGTTGTCTATGCATTTGACAAACTTAAGCTTAAATGCCTTCATGGTAAATTTATTTCTGCTTTTGATTTTTCCCTAGGATGTCATGGAAGGAGGTGAGAGGATGGTTTCAAGAAGAAGCAATTCCCCCAAGTTTCAAAAGACACATTCCACTGTTCACAACTGTTCAATGCTAGGGTGCAACTATGGCTCAGAGGGACATTCTTTTTGAGTGTCCTCTCTGTCTTTCCTGCTCTCAGAGAAGGAAATGAAAGAGCACAACTTAAACTAGTACAGGGTAAATTAGAGACTTGTCAACAGGGTGGTGGAAGAAGATGAACCTAAACAATGACACAAATTTTCTGAATCATCTGCATATTGCCATTCCCGCTTCACCAAGTGGGTGATAACAAGTTACAGAAATCAAAAATATCTTTTATTCTATTCAGACTTCTGTGTCTGAAAAACTCACTTTCAGTTGAGTTCCCTTGAATTTGTAGGTATGGTTTTGGCTTGTCTTCACTGATAAGCCTTTGACAGCGTTTCTCAGATGACTGACAAGACAACTCCTGGCTCCTGGCACCTTCACTAGGAACAAGATGAAGCTTTCTTTGTGATCAGATGTATGTACTCTCAATTGCTTGTCACCCCTGCCCCCTCCCAACTGATGAGCAGTCATTGATATCAGGACATTAAATGAAAACAAATGAAGTTCTTTGAGTTTCCTGAATACATCCATTTCAAGAGGAAGACAATCACCAGCTCAGTTATTGTGACTGGACAGAAGGGTGAGATAAGAAAGGAAATATGTATAAAATGTTCATTTCACTTTGGCAGAGATGGTCCTTGGATGGTTCAATTCATAATCTTCCAACTTTATACTGGAATAAAAACAATAATTCATTCAGTAGAAACCATATTCTGAATTTTGATCTTTCCTGGGGCAAGCAATATACAGCTTAGCTCCCAACCAGTCATGTGAGCTAAGTAGAAACAAGTGATTCTCTACAATTGACTGCATGGTTAAACTAGGATGTTTGGAAGGTTGGGTTATTAAAAGTACTTTCAACTTATATTTTCAACTTACAATGGGTTTACTGGGATAACATTTATTTTAGATGTTTAAGCCAGAATCATTTCTTGTGATCCTCAAGTCTTTAGTTAGTTCTGTTCTAGAATGCCTTTCCTATATCACCCCTCCATTACCTACTCCCTCATTTCCTTGGGTCTACTACCTCCTCACACTGGTAAGCACGGAAGCTCAAATAAGGAGACTTCTCTTGGATTTCATGGTTAAGCATAACTGTTCTTTCTCTACATTAGAAAAGTAGTCACGCAGAAAGACCAGTCAGAGACCAGGAAAAGCAAGACCAAGACTACGTCTCCCATGTCTTCTCATGGGACATCAATTACCTTCAGAAAATAGCTATTCTTAAGTTTTCAGGTTTAGAACAGTCAGAAAAGCTGCCACTTCAGTCTTTGAAGGTCAGTGTCATGACTACGTGTGAGAAATGTCCATGGCTTCAGTCTCTGAAGGTCAGTATCATGGCTAAGTGCCAGAAGTGTCATGGCTGATCCTGCCTCTCATGAGGATAACCACAGAGAAGTAATTTCTCAGGTGAGTAGCACTTCAAATCACTTGAGCAGAACAGATGAACCTGCTTACCTTGAATTATGTGAGAAACAAACAATCCCAATGCAGATGAGGAAGGGTACTACTGCCAGCCTCAAAAACAGTACAAGAAATCATCGCATTTAATCAACAGCACATAGACTCTGGGTCCCCAAACTCAGGCGTTTAAATTTTACTCACCTGACTGATGCTCTAGAAATTTCCTCATCTTATGCTCTCAGGGACAATCTAGACTATAGACATGGCCATGGAATTAGAGCGAATCTTCCCAAATCCATTTGCTTGTCACCAAAGCAACTTTTCTTCATCATTGAGGGAAGAAAAGAGAGAGAGAGAGGAAACAAACAAACAAACAAACAAAGGTTTTGACTCAGGAAGGGGTGTCTAGGAATCTGTGGGTTTCTTGTCTTTTTAAAGCAGTGTTTGAACCCTTTTTACCATCTTAGGAGACTTATGCTGTGGTAAAGTCTGGGTGAAGCAGATGTCCATGGCATTTCCCATGTGACTGGCATTGTACTGCTCAGGTGCCACTTGGTCATGGGTACTTCTTTCAGAAAAGAGGATGCATAAAGATACAGGACAAATTTTAGCTCTGTAGGGTAAGCTACCAGAGAACAGAGGTTATGTGTTCTCTCAGGCCATGGGAGTTCATGACTCAGCAAGTGGCACAGACAGGAGCTTAAGAATGTCTAGTAATGGGTTGTGGTGGGAGTTAGGAGGAAACCATAGCTTTTGATTTCAGATCAACATTGAAGTTGACCAATGGCTGATGAGTGTTAGGTCCAGATTTCTGCTGAAGCAAAAGCTCAGTGTGCCAATCAGTATGTTTCTCCCTTCTGGCTCCAAGCCCTGTCTTCTCTGTTCTGCTCTGGGATGCTAGGACCGGAACTTGCAAACCTTTAATTCTACTTTGCCAGCTGCTCCCTGTTAGGCTCTGCCAAGACAGTGCATTAGAGGGAGACCTCAGGGCTGGAGGAAGGAAAGGGGACTTGATCCCGTTTGCTCTCTGTTCCTGTCAGCATCATCCCAGGAGCACTTCCTGTCTGCTTCCTTTTCCTGATGAGATGACTTCCTGTTCCTGTCAGTATCACCTCAATCTCACATCTTCCTCCCCACATTGGCAGGACTGCTTGCTAGAAGCAGCAGCTGGATCTAGTTTGTAGTTTTTCCAACATTCACCAATAAACTCCATTGTGCCCTGGTGCTCATAGATGCAGCAGCCCCTACCCAGGACAGCCTCACAGGTCCTTCTTCCAGCTGAGACACTAGTGCCAGCAGCCAGTGTCCCCGCCTCCTCTTTGTGGTCAAGTTTTAGCACCACAGGGGCTTTTTTCCCTTCTTCTCACCTGTTCTCCCATACCTAAGGGAGACAGCTGCTTCTTTTAGTTATTGCCTCTGTGATGCCTTTGAGTTCCTTTTTATTTCTCCTTTTCGGCTAACTAATTATTTTAGACTCTCCTTTATGAAAATAACTGGTGTGATTCCTGTCTCCTGTCTCCCCAGGACTGATGTACTCATTATTTCCCTTAATGGTGGTCGTGGTGGGGGCCCCAGAGTTAACACAAAACATTGACACTCAGGTCCCAATTAGTTGTCACTTGGGTGAGTCACAACCTCCTTCAAGCTGTTTTACCTTTAGTAAAACCAACAGATCATTTTACATCAGAGACGGAGATGGTAAGCCTGGGCAGAGTACAGCCTCCAGATGTGCTAGGTACAGGCTGGTGTCTGCGTGGGCACTTTTTAAATATAATCTGACTTTCCTACTGAGGCACCTGTGTTCTCCATTCACATCTGCACTCTGTCTAGCCCCTGAGTGGATCATGGATGCAGATTGTGTCCAAGGCTCCTTCTAGTTTGACACTGTTTGGTTTCTGGCTGGGCGTAGGGCTGTTCTGTTCATGACCTTTGGTTTTGCTGGGAGCTTGGAGAATGTCCCATTAGACAGTATAAGTGATATTATCTCTGCCTAGTCACAGAAACAGGAAACAAATGCAACACTGTTGCCCTTCTGTCCTGGCAGCTCTGAGCCAGATTTCCTAATGTTGTGCTCTTTGGGATCAGCATGGGGTGCAGCCCATTTGCAGTGACTGCTGCCTTTCTGGAAGGTTTGTTGAAATAGATGAAGACTTTCCCTCAGAGCACTGAAAACTGTTTAAGGATGAAACAAAAGGGTTGACCACAGGTGGCAGGATGATTGTGGAAAACTAACTGGGCACCTGCCATCCCTGTGGGGTCCCTGAGACTGTCAGTCAGGAGTTCTGCCCAGCTCACTGAGGTCATAGCCCATGAGTAAGAGGATGGTGCAGGGAGATAGTGTGGTACTTTACCTGATTGTGGAAAACTAGCATCACAAGCAGCTGGAAAGGTATAAAGGACCCACCTCCTCCTGCCTCTGACTTTTCACTTGAATAGATTTGTACCTGGGCAAGAGTTACTTAGAGAGACTGCCCTTGAGGAGTCCCCACCTCTATCAAAATCACCTCTTGCTTTAGCACATACACATCCTTCCTGATTCCAAAAAGGAGTTTGAGCCAGAAGAATAGCTGTGGGCATCCTCAGCATCAAAGGGAGCGTGCATGGGTTTGGCTGTTCGGGAGATGCTGGGACTACTATGTAGCTAGGTCACAACTTGTCTTCTTCCATCTTGCTGCTCCTTTCTCCCTGCCATTTGTCCTGGCTCCTCAGGCCTCCTGCTTTTATGGGAGACTGTCACTAGTACAGCCACAGCCAGTGGTGTATGTCCTCTATTGGCGAAACTTTCATTGGAGGGGAACAACAATGACTTCTCTGTTTGCATCAAGTATCAGTTAGTTCACTAAGTGACCCAGTGAATTCACGCATAAAGTCCAGCAGTCCTTTGGACTGACAGCATTGAATCCATACAAATTGGACTATGCTGAAAGTTTTTGGACATCCTGGGTAAGGTATCAGCCTACGAGTCCCTGTGATCAATAGAGACTGACAAACTTCATTGAACCTTATTCTCAGGGTGGCTAAGAGGCTTTGGTATTTGTTCTAACAGAGGGACTTCTCTGTTAACTTGAGGAATAAGTTGAACAACCCATTCCTTTATTTGGGCCTTCTGGCTACTGGACTACATAAGTTGGACACCCCACAGTGGACATCTGAGAGTCCAGGAGACCATACTTGTCTATTGTGAGAGCTTCTGAAGTCTTGGAAGCCCAAACACACAGAAGGTCCAAGTACAGGAGCAGAAGAGTCAGTCTCCAGATGGCACAGGACAGCATCTCAGTCCCCGATATTGTCCACTGGTAAACATTTAATTAGGAAGTCCCTTTCTTCCTGTTATGTGTGATTTTAAAGGATGAGCCCTGGTTGTCTTATGTGCCTTCCCTTTCCTCTCCCAGGAATATCCTTCTGAAATGGTAGTAGTCATGAGAAAACATGATCCCCTTCTCAGAGCTCTGGCCAGGGACCTTTCAGGGGCTCCATTATGTGCTTCCACCTCCCTTTCCAATCCATGACCCTCCTGTCATTCTATTCATGTTAAAGCCAAAATGGGTGATCTTGGTTGTACAAGGCGTTTCCTCGATCTGGGACACTCCCTCTGCCACCAGGGCACTTGCTCCTCATCCCTCAGGCCTCAGCTCCAACACCACTTGCTCTGGGAAGCCTAGGTTCTTCCAAAAACTATCTGCTCTTGCATGACTCTCCTAGCTCCCAATACATTCCTGCAGAACATTTGTCACAATTTGTTTTCAGGCAATTGTGCAGTTATTGGTTAGCTGATATGCATGGAATGCAAATTCTCGAGTAGTACCTGTGGCCTTGTGCTCACCACTGTGTGCTTGGCCCTTGGCCCTTAGCCCCGTGCCAGATTAGAGAAGATGCTCATGTATATGGGTTGAATGATTGGATGAGACTGGTGGGGCACCAATGATGAGCATTCTGCTAACAACAAGAACAAAGGAGAACACAGCTGGCTCTCTATGCATTCTTCTTCTCACACTCTTTCTTGGCAAGGTCCTTAACACCAAGCATGTGACCAGTGGAGCTGCAACAATGGCCAATTTGGTCTGACCCTTCACCATTTCTTTGGTGGGAGGTAGGGCTGTGGAGGTGTTCATAATGTGAATTTATATAGGTGACTTCAAGTAGGCCAAGCATCGTTCATACTTTATGAACTTCCTGAGGTCAACTTTAAATAATTTCTTCAACTCATTATGCTTGCCCTCCCTCTCCACAGTTCTGAACGGGTAGAATGAAACAGTAGGGCGCTGGTGGGTGTGGAAGGCTTGGGAGGACAATGGCAAACTGTCCCACTATGAGATGGGGCTCATCATGGGGACTAGGCATGAGGTGCATGGTAGTGGCTGCCCAGGAGAGCCACACACGTGGATAATAGGTCCCAAAGACAGCAAGCCTTTCAAATGAGGAGTCCTGCAGGAACACTCCATGCCCCAAACCTGGAAGGAAGTGCTGTGCTCGTTGATCAGGATTTCTTTGCATGTGGTTGTGCTGGAGACCAGTATCAGAAGGCATACAAAACACTTCAAAGATCTAAATATGACCTTCCCCATCCATTTGCAAAGGATAAATAGCAAGAATTTTAATTATTTTGCAACTAAAAGTTCATACACATTGTGGATCAATTTTTCTTAAAACACACTAAAAAAAAAAAAAAGGAAGAAAGAAAGAAAAATAAACAAAAAGAAAAAAAAAATCACTAAGCTGGGTGTGGTGGCTCACGCCTGTAATTCCAGCAGATCCTCCTGAGGCAGGAGGATCACAAGTTCGAGACCAGACTCAGCAACCTAGTGAGACCCTGTCTCAAAACAAAAAACAAACAAACAAACAAAAACAGGTGCTGGAGGGTATGGATCAGCCATTAAGCATCCCTGGGTTCAATCCCCAGTACCCCAACCCCCCCCCAAAAAAAAGAAAATTAGTTTACAATGGTGGCAGGTCACCCTCCCTTTTGCCATGACTTCTAGCTTTTATTTTTAGAGGAGCTAATGAGAGTTTAGACATCAACTCAAGTGCAAATTAAACAACAACAAACAACTCTTAATCACTACAAACTGGTGCTGTTGTTCACTGTGATTCTTTTCTCTGAAGATAGTCCTGGCAGCTTTGAAGGAGCAGCTGCAGCCTGCCCTCTTGCCCTGTATCCTTCTTCCTCCCTTCCTGCAGAAAGACTGGTAAGGAATGATGGAGTCTCAGGAATCACAACCCCCCAGGCTGTTCTTCAGTGAGACACTCTCAGGCGCAGCTCTCCGTGCTACTGGAAAGACACAAACGCTTCTGCAAATATTCACAGTGCATAAGGATTTGTGACACTGAGAAAAATAACTCTGCTTACAAGAAGTTGATGTTGCTTAACTATATGTTTCACTTTTTTTTTTTTCCTAGGTTTAAATTCTGGAGAAATGCATCTCTCTCTTTGGTGACATACCTTAATGTTACCAGTTTTATAAACTGACCCTGTGGGATTTTTGCATTTTCATGTATTCAGTTTTCCACTTTGTACCTCCCACCTTCAATGCTTAAAGAAGGAGGGCTGGCAGAACTTCTTGCAAACATATTGACTTGTCTCTCTGAATGGGGGAGATTTTGCCTTTTCAGCAACGGAAACAGTGCAAAACCAAGAGAATGAATCTCAAATTTTCACAAAAGTCAAAGACAGAGACTTTTGGATAAATATCTTATTTCATTTTCAAATAAAGGGTACCAAAGTAGTGTAGTCCAAGAAAATACATTTTGTCAGATATGGTGGTGCATGCCTATAATGCCAGTGACTCAGGAGGCTGAGGCAGGAGGATAGCAAGTTTGAGGCCAGTCTCAGTAACTAAGTGAAGCCCTAAGCAACTTATCAAGACAGATCCTGTCTCAAAATTAAAAAAAAAAAAAAAAATTAAAAAGGACTAGGAATGTGGCTCAGTAGTTATGCACCCCTTGGTTCAATCTCTAGTATTCCCCCCAAAAATAATAAATAAAAGTACATTTTGTATTTAGTCATTTGCAAGACATAGAACACAGAACCTGCTAGAAAGACATGGAATAGCTTAGGAGACAGTACCAGAGCCCAGTGGCAGAGTTCCACAGTGGTTAAGTGCATAAAAGTGCTATATGCAGGCTATAAGGATGAACTTACATCCTTGAACCCCCTCAGTTTAGTCATCTGCCTTTCTGTCTTTCCTGCCATTTTTAGAGTTTAACAGGACAATGAACCATCAAATAAACAATCATTCTGAAGGTAACAACCTGGTCATTAGCAACATCATCCCTGTAACCCCCAGGCACGACGGCTCTTGGATCCATTTGAAACAGAATGCTTTGGAAATTTATAATACTGGGTAGGTGTTTTTCAACTTGGAAATCTCCGTGTGCAAAATTCAAAACTGTACTTCAGAATCCCTTTTCATCTAAGAAATTGTCATCAGAAAAAGCAGTCTCAACAGAAAAAAGAAAAAAAGAGTCAATAACAAGGTCCTCTCATTGTATGTGGAAGGAGCCGGTTGTTAAAAGTTGGAACACGCACACCTTAATTTGTCAAAAATGAGCCTTCTGAGATTTAATGGTCTGTTTCCCCAAAACATACGTCACCTACTATGATATCTGAAATAAAATTAAGTGGTTAATTGTGTCATGGAGTTATTATACCTGAATTTCCTTACTCCCCCTTTTATTCAAATTGGGGCAGGGGGGACCTTTAGGATAAAGTCTGATCTGAGCCATTCCTGTAGATGTGTGTTGATATGGGAGAAGGTGTCCTGGGACAGAAGAGTTCAACTACCAACTAATGACACGTCCAGGCCTCATCTGAAGCATCTGTAAAAGAGACCATACCTGAGAACCTAATAGTACTGTTTGGAGCAGAGTAACTGAGTATCTTTGCTCATGTCAGGCTTATGTTGCTAACCATAATCTCTCTGAAGGATGAGGTTTGCCTTGTGGCAGGCTTAGAAGAGGAGGAGTAAGGACCCAATCACAATGGAATAGTGTTCTCCATCTCAGCTAGTGGAGGAAACAGGGTCATGTGACTTGGGGCTGTCCTAAAAAAGAGAAGATCATCCTTTTAAAAGTTGAACCCAGGGGCTGGGGATATAGCTCACTCGGTAGAGTGCCTGCCTCACAAGCACAAGGCCCTGGGTTCAATCCCCAGCACCGTGCAAAAAAAAAAGAAAAAAAAAAAAGAAAAAAAAGTGTTGAACCCAGGACACCAGTCAATATGCTCCAGTGCCAAAAATGGGAACCTCAGCTCCTTAGAGGGGGCCCACATCTTTGAGTTCATATGATATTGTAATCTGATGAAGCTTTTTGTTGCTTCTGCCCAGATTCAGATGAATATGCTGTCCAGAGCTCTGAGTGCAAGCCAAAATTGAGCAGAAGGAGCTTGTATTTGCATAAAAATGTAACTGTGTATTAAAATGTAAATCTGAAGTGACCTTGGGACCCAATACCCTGTTCATTATCTTCAAAGTATCTCCGCACTGTGCACCAGGCAATCTCCTAGATGATAGTCATTGGTGAGCCAGCATGACTTGGTTATTCCCTATTACCTGCCAAAATTAATCACAGGTTTGAATTTGAATATAATTCAGAAATAGCAAGGTGTGAGTGGGAACTGGACTGAAGGTTACTATATTACTTGTGATTTAAAATAAGATTGGTGCAAGACTTAGGAGGGAATGATAGCGCTACTTAAAAAAAAGAAATCTGTTTAAGCTCCTTAGATTTGTCCAAAAGACTTACAAGAGTCTAAGTTGATGGCTTGTCAATCTGAATTGCCTAAAGGGATCAGGTTGGTATTACTGCTATTTTAGGCACTCCGAAAAATACAGTAATGCAATATACACAATTTCTAATTTTCATTTACTCCTTTAAATTATTCCAAATGAGGAAGTTTCAATTTCATCATCCTAACTCACCTGTCTTATTTTTATTTCAGAAAGGAATTCCTTTATTTGTTTAGTTGTGACTTTTCACTTGCTTTTCAACTTTCCCTCATGTTTTATTCAGATTCATTGCCTCTAAGTTAGATTGGAAGTATGCATCTCACATTTACACACTAGGAACTGTAATTGGTCCAACTGAAACTGTTTATTCCTCTGCTGCAACCATGGGCCAGAACGGAATCTAGAGGTCATTCAATGCAAAGGCTGGCTTCACTTTCAGATGCAGAGACCAAGGCCCAGAGTAAAATGACACTTGTATGTCTTTGCTGG
The DNA here is from genome assembly GCF_902686445.1 of Sciurus carolinensis. Lineage (NCBI taxonomy): Eukaryota > Metazoa > Chordata > Mammalia > Rodentia > Sciuridae > Sciurus > Sciurus carolinensis. The sequence goes on from NC_062214.1 coordinate 41,148,719, forward strand.
CTTTAGCCAAAGCTAGCCAGTACTTGAACTCCAGACACAATTACGATTTACTTAAGGTGAGGATTGGAACACAAGCATCTTATGATTACTGCACTTCTTACAAATGCATGTCAATTTTTTCTTGCCAAGTGTCCTGGGTGGTTTCAACAAAATGCTTGCCATGAGCCTAGCCACCAAAACAGGACCAAAGGGGCAAGAGACAGATTATCAGTCAGCTGAAGAAAACCATTTACTCAGCAATTAAAGGACAGTCTTTAGTGCTTGGACTCCTTTTAAAGAAATGACTTATGGTTAATTATTATCTCCCCAGCTTTTATCCCTTAATCTTTAGTTTTAAATTCTTGGTAGTAATTGCTCCTAAACCTACACATATAATCATGATGCAGACAGAAGCAAGTCTTTCTGCAGCAATTAAAAAAAAAAGTTCTCATTTTTTTTTCACACTAAACTATGATATTTAATTAGTGCAATAATAGTTTCCTCCTTATGGGGATAATTGCATCTTTAAACATATTTGAGGTTGGAGAGCTCTGTTGTGCAGGCATATTCTAAAGGACTGAATGTAAATATGTTTTGTTCACTATTCATTTGTGACTTCAATCATTACTATAACTGCATCTTTTGTAATAAAAATGCTAAATTATACATAATATATCTTTCCAAGCACATTAGATCAATTTTTAAACAGACCAGTAAGAATGAGCATGTTACAAACTTAAAGGCAAAGTGAAGATATTATCACTTCATTTAATACTGAGAGCAATTCAATTTAAATTCTGAAAAAGCAAATAACTTTAATAAAGTCAGTGTGAATGATTATACAGTTCATAATAACTACTGTACAGGAGTGTGTACATATATAAATCTATAGATAGAATTATGTACATTTCAATATATGCCACATATATATCTTAATTTTGCTGCTCATATTTTTCTCTTTAGCAAAACAAAGTAGTTTTACTGTACAAGGATGTGCAATGCTACATTAAGTCCTGAGTAATTTAAGGGGTTAGTAATAAAGTACTGTAAATTCTAGTTTTCAGCTAAAGATCCAGTAGATTCTATAAGAAAAATGTGAACAAAATAATGTTTAAAAATATGCATCCAGTTTTGCACTTACTTTGTGCTTAGCAAAAAAAGCTTGAGAATGCACAGCAACCACTGAGATTTGGGAAAATGTCCTCAAACATTCAAGGTTAAACAGTGTCCTATTTGTAGGGATTTACAGAAGTTTTAAGTGATGTCACCTACATCCAATTTGTCAAGCACGGAAGATTGGATCAAAAATTCCCTTTGCAGAATATGAATTCTGTGTAAACATCAGTGTTTAGGTATTATATAAAAGTCCTGATCCAAATGAGGAAAAAGAAAAGAAAAAAATACAGTGAAATAATTTAAAATGCTTTTCTTGGTATGTAGTCAGCCACGTGGAAGGGATATAAAAATATCCAAGTGTATTTTGGTGAAGGAGGAAACCAGATCAAAGTCATTTAGGGGTGGTCTGGCAAGCCACCCACTCTGGGAGGTCCCAGGTTGGCTTGGCTCAGGGAGCCCAAGATAAACAAGCCACATCCATCCTGCCATGGGGGACGGATGCTGCTGCGCAATGAGAAGGAAGCACTATGGGAAAAGGCCACGTTCAACTGCAGTGGAACAGTAACAGCTGCCTGTCAGGGTCACCATCAGCAGGCAAAGCGTCCCATTCCCAAACTGAGGCACTAGGTATGACGACGTGAGGCATTCGGGTTGGCTGCTGCACATCTGCCTTGGGCGGAAGGAGGCAGCAGGGATCCTGCCTTGCATTGGAGCCCACTTCGATGAGAAGGCACTGCATTGGTGGTTCCTCTGTCACCCCAGCTCTACCCCGTCCCATGGCTGCTGTAGTCAAAGACTCCTTTCTTGAAGAATGGTGAGAACTCACAAATGGTGTGTTTTGAAAGGGTCAGTCCCACTTTGTTGATGTGTAGCGGAGATGTTGCAGATTGGAGCATCACGCTGAAAAAGTCCCTGAGGTATTTCTGAGGAAGAGACAAGAGTAAAGAACATGGTCAAGATATCTCTGGGTGGAGTCAAGGAGAGGAGAAGCAGCATCCAGAAACAAATCCCTGTCTACCTAGATGCACATGTTTATTTCATGAATCAGACCTAGGGGTGGGGATGCTCCCAGGAAGACTGGCATCCAAGGAAGATCCTTGAAGCCCTCAGCATTGGACCAAGAGAAAACACTGTACACATAAACACAGTAAAAGTCTCTTTGGTTCAAGGCTCTGATTCACAGCAATCAGGTCTATCTGCAGACAACACCCAGAGGAACGCCAACAGTACCTGGCCCTGGGGGTCTACTGTGCAGCCACTCTATCATCAGTTAGTATCCTATTTTTTAAAAGCACCCCCCTCCCGCAACTTACTCATTAAATAGGCAATGAAAAGGGGGGAAAAAAAAGGCTGCCCATCTGTACAGTTAAATGAGTGGCTTATTGGCGTTTTTCAACTGCACCATCAGTATCTGCTTTGAATCCTTCTTATAACATAAAGGGAAAGAAACAGAACAGGAGGATCAGCTCCATGCATTGATATTTACAGATCATTCTGTAAATCTGATAATCATCAAGAAAAAGAAATTCTTACTAAGGTGAACTGCTGGGAACCTCTTGCTATTCCCTCCCCCACTGCAGGTGATTGTCACAACATTATCTGCTTTTTCTTGGCATCAAGGAAGCAAAGCCTAAGACCAGGTTCTGAAATGCTTGAGGTAAAGTCAGACATGGGTGTTAGAGGGATATATTAAAGAGAAGTGGATACACGAGACTAGTTGATATATTTTAGATCTGGCAAATCTCATCTATAACAGAAAATGGAGTGGAGAGGATTTAGACCTAAACCTTATTACTGTCTGAGTTTGTTTAAAAAACAAACTTAGAAATTAAACACAATAATTCTGGACAGAAACAAAAAAATTTTTGTCTAACAAACGTGATGTAATTCTTGAGCAGTCATTTCCAACCAGGGGCAATTCTGTCCTACAGAGGACATCAGGCAATGTTTGGAGACATATCTGACTGTCATACTTGTGTGCTGGGGGATGCATCTAGTGTGTGGCGGTCAGGAATGCTTCTAACAACCTACAACCCACAGGACAGCCCCTAGAACAAAGAATTATCTGGCCCCAAATGTCAACAGTACCACAGTTGAGAAACCTTGATCTATAGGAAATGGAATCCAGCTGGATCTATGAATTGCCAACCTGAAATATACTTCTGAGAGAAATCACTCAGCCCCAGGAAAGTTTATTAACTACTTTCTTAAATAATATAAGAATTATAAATAATAACATTTGTATAACTTAGTTTCTGAAGATCTAATGTATAATTTTTTATACTTTATAGAAACAAAACTGATGTACAATACACTGCACATTCTTTTTTGTGGTGCTGGGGATGGAACCTGGGGCTCATGTATACTAGGTAAATACTCTCACTGAGCTACATCCCCAGATCTGAAACTGCACATTCTCTAAATGTGTAATTTGATGAGTATTGCTACATGTAAAAACACCACAAACCAAGAAAATGAACGTTTGCAACACCCACAGAAGTCTCCCAAGTCACCTTCTTTTATGTGATCATCATACTCTACCTAGAATTACATGTCCTTCTTATAGCAGCTATTTTCTAGGGAGGAGGCTGTAGCCGGGAGACATGAAAAAGGCTAGTAATCAAGAGAAAAGACCTGAAAGCAAGTGCTCTTCACTCAGAACAGCTAACGAATGAACATCTTAACCCTGGTAGTTATTTGCACCAGAGAGACAAAAGGAAACTTGACTTCAACTTTCCTAGGGGAGGGACTCTGAGAATATTCACTTCTAGAGGATTCTGAATTCCACGGGCAACAGTAAATATTGTAGACTATACTGGAGCAACCGAAGTTTGTGATGAAACGTGTGTGGATATTTGATTTTTTTTGGCAAATCAAGAGTGAAATGCTGCAGAACAGGATGAGAAGCTTTCTCGCTGTGCAAGGAGCTGTGACTCTTCCACAGCTTAATGAGAAACGGAAAGAGACTTCTTGAACAGGCATTGTCTCTGTAGCTCTTGGGTGGCTCCTGCTTCAGGTACCCCAGGCTCTGCATTAACATGCAGACTAATGTTTACAACAAACTTGCCTTGGAGATGAACTCTGTCAAACAAGGAGGCAATTTAAATCTGGGAACAGATGTTGTATCAACATTTGTCATAATTAGTTCACAAAGCAGGGTCCCTTTAAAGGGCCAATAAAGCCTGAAGGGTATAATGAGAAGAGAAGTAAAAGTTAAAAATATAAATAAAAGTAAAAGAGGAAGTATTGGGAGATACCTTCCCAACCACAGCCTGGCCATTAAAAGAGAACTATAAATCAACTGCAGGTAATGCCTTTCTCTTTAAATGAGCTCATTAGCATGGCTCCATGAAAATTCCAGCTAGAAAGGTCTGATTTGACCACTTCCAAACATTACCGAAGAGTTTTTCTTTGCAAAACAAATCTCTTGCTAGCAGGAGTTTCAGGCAGCTTGGCTTCTTTTACATGAGCTGCTTCCTAGGTGCAGAGAAAGTATTTGTCTACAAAATAATCTCTGCAGTGATTCCACTTCGCTCCCAGGTCTAGGGGACCAGGTATGACCTTTGCTGGCCTTGTCCAGGGAGAGCCACATGCTGAAGCGGGCTGAGCGTATTCTGGTGAACCACTGAACCAAGGAACAGAAGATGGCGCTAAAGGGGCTGGGGAGATAGCTCAGTCGATAGAGTGCTTGCCTTGTAAGCAGAAGGCCCTGGGTTCAGTCCCCAGCACCACCCCCACAGAAAAAAAAAAAAAAAAAAAAAGAAAGAAAAAGAAGATGGTGCTAAAATTTCAGAAGGTTCTTGAGGTCACAGTGTCTCATTCTTCTTTGCAGTCTCTGGTCATCATGCACACTGCCAAGCTTATGAAAAATGCTAAGAAGAAACCCTGATGATTGACTTTGATGAGTTAATTTTTTTAAGTTGAAATACATGGATGGAAAACAGCACACATCCTAAGTGATCCTAATGATTTTCACAAAATTTCACCTATGTGATCAGCATCTAGGTCTAAGTAAAACAACCTCTCCAGCACCAAGCAGCCCTCTTACTGTTCCTCCTTCTATAGTCCTTCTCTCCAGGGTAACCGCTATTCTGATTTCTAGCAGTATGGGCTAGTTTTGCCAGTTTTTGAACATCATATTAATAGAATACACAAAATATACTTTTCCCCCTTCTATTAATTTATTTTTTAATTGACACATTGTGGTTATACATGAAAGTGGGATTTGTTGTGATATAGTCATACATGCACATAGCATAGTTTGGCCAATTTCATTCTGCAGTTCTTCCCCTTTCCCATTCCCTCCTACTTGTCCCTTGATCCCTTTTCCCCACTATTCTCTCTTCTATTTTCATGAGATCCTCCTTTTAAAAATTCTTTATTTCTATGCATCAAGAAACTGTGGTATATATACACAATGGAATATATGCACAATGGAATATTACTCAGCCTTAAAGGAGAATAAAATTATGGCATTTGCAGGTAAATGGATGGAGTTGGAGAATATCATGCTAAGTAAAATAAGACAAATCCAAAAGAACAAAGGCCAAATGTTTTCTCTGATATATGAAGGCTGATCCATAATGGGGTGGCGGGGGTCAATGGAAGAACTTTGGATTGGGCAGAGGGGAGTGAAAGGAGGGAAGAGGACAGGGGAATGGGAAAGATGGTGGAATGAGACTGACACTATTACCCTAGGTACTTGTATGATCACATGAATGGTCTATATCACATACAACCAGAGAAATGAATAGTTGTGTTCCATTCATGTACAATGAATTGGAATGTATTCTGCTGTCATGTGTAACTAATTAGAACAAATAAAAATAAAAATAAACAAAAAACCCAAAGGTGATACTCAAAATACAACAATTATTTTCCTACATTTCATTATCAATTTTTCTTGAAGTTACTTATATCCATTGTACCTGTATAATGATGTGCTATGGTGCATCTCTTCTCAGTTCCATGTTTACTGATAGATTAAAATTGACCATGGAGAGAGTAATTACACCATAGAAATCAGCAAACACGATGAATCAGAATTTTCCAATTGTGGCTGTAGAGCCAGTTATTAAACATTTATCACTATATCTATGTTGTTGCATGTTTCAAGAGCTCACTCATTTTTATTGCTGAATAGTATTCCAATATATGGTTGTGTTAGTCAGCTGTCTGTCAGTGGAGAAAATACCAAAGATAATCAACTTACAAGGAGTAAAGATTTATTCTCATGGTATCAGAGGTTTCAGTCCAATGTCGGTGGTTCCTCTGAGGGTCTGTTGTAAGGCAGTTCATCATGGAACATGGCAGTACATGGAAGAAGAAACTGCTTACCTCATGGTGGCTGGGAAGCAGAGAGGAAGGGGCCAGGGATCCCAATATCCCCTTTCAAGGGCACACCCCCAATGACCTACCTTCCCTTGACTAAGTCACACCTCCTAAATGTTTCACCACCTACCAAGAGCATGACCGGCAGGCAACCAAGACTTTAACACAGGCTTTTGGGGGATACTTCTAAACCACAGTGATTATATCACAAATTGTTTTTGTTGTTTGATAAATATTTGTATTGTTTCTACTTTTTTGCTAGTATGAATAAAGTCGCAATGAACATTTCTAAAAAAAAAAAATTAAAAATTCTTTATTTCTCTCTAGTTTCTGCATATTAGAGAAAAAATGCAACCCACACAGTATATGTTTAACACCACATTTGTGAGATTAATCCACAAACTATGTGTATGTAGTTAGGCTTGTTCAGAAACTTTGCCATGTAATGTTCCATATGTGGACGTACCAACTGATCAGATTTCACAGAGGGACATATAATAGAACAGTTTGGTCTCTGTTTGTGCCTGGTGAGTTAAGTTTATCACTATACTAATATCCTCATTTCTCATTAGGGTTTGAGGCTCAATTTTAGATCAGTCAATGTTCCAGATCCTGGCTACTGTATGTATTTAAAACATACTATGATTACATATAAATTGCTAACATATTTAATCAGAGACTTTTATAGCTTGTGCTCACAAAGTTTTCCACAGCATCTGCAGCTAAAGGGAGAAATGAAAAATTCTCCTGTCAATTCTACCCTGTTTTTTTTTTTGTGGATCCAAAGAATCCTAGCTCTCCCTATCAAGTGAGAATTGTGTCTAGGAACTGAGCTACATCCCCAGGGTAGTACACTTTATAGAAGAGAATTGCAAAAATTGAAGGACATTAGGAGTTCAAGTGACTTATCAGGGTCAGAAATGGCAAGGTAGGAAAAGAATTTGTAAAATTTGATACCCAATTGCTGTATCTGACTTTAATAGAACATTTTCTCTATTATACAAAGCAATAAAAGCAGGCATAATTAAATCTCTGTATCCTGTTAGGGACCACAGAAGCCTGCAACTCCAGGCTACTTTGGTGGTGGGTGATGGTGTCACAGCCCATTCTTTGTTAAATACCCTGGCTTGGGGCTACTCAGAACAGCAATGGAACCCTTGTACGCCATTACAGCCTTGGATACCAGGAGGAGAAATGTCAGGTTAGACCAAATCCTCATTCAGCAAAATTACAAGCCAGGGAGCAGGATGGGAGGGCAGAGTAAGAAGGGCTTAGTGAGGGTCTGAGAATGTCTAATCAAAGGAAAGGGAAGTGGCCCAGAGAAAGGAAGCCACAGAGATGAGGAGGAGTGTCTGGGGTGACAAGAGAGGAAGGGGTGGGATGCAAGGGAGAACAAAAGAGGTGGGAGAGTGAAGAAAGAGAGCATGACATTGTAGGGGACAAATGGCCATGATTTATTTGTTTACAAGTTGACAGAAAGGACTTAAGAACAATAAAAAAATATATTAGACACATTTATCCAGGTTATTTATTTTTTGCTACTTGGACCAACATTAAAGTAAAAAGAAGGCACTTTCTCATCAATGCTTTCAGAAAATCAAATTTAGATGGCTAATCTTTAAGGCACATTTCAGCACTGACGCAAGTACCCTGATATCATAAACTGCCCTTCTTCTACAAGTTTTGGGTGATTTTGTTTTGGGCAATGGTGGGAGGTAGAGGTAACTGGGAAAGAGGGACTTCCATGGGTCTTTTCCAAAGGAACTGTGACTCTGGTGAGTGATTTTAAAACTCTCCCCACACAAATGAAGACAACCTTGTAGATGACCATGAGCTTTTTAAATGGAGAGCAAATGAAATTAGTGGAAGGAAGAGTCATAGGTAATAGTCAGAGACCCTGCACTGGTTTCTAACCCTTTTCTTTCCAAAGTGACTTTCTAAAAAGTTTTTCCTGCTGAGGTCCAATGTACTCCCTCAGGTCTGACTCTCCTGTGCACACACAAGTCTCACTAGAGCCACCCATCTCATTAGTCTATGGAGAAGCCATTTACCATGACTTGCAATGTTCTAAGCACTGTGAGAAGAGATTTTAAAGGAATATGTTATCAAATGTCTGCAACAACTTAATGAGGTGGAGACTACTGCTATTTCCATTTTACTGATGAAAAAATGTCCAGGAAGACTAAACAGTATCCCAAAGGTCTGGGTTATATAAGCTGAAGAGCCAGGACTCAAGACCAGATCTCCCAACTCCAGAGGCTGATCTGATCCACGAGGCTGCTGCCCAGAGTGCCCCCTCTGCTCAGCACCACTGTCTCTCATGGGGCAACTCTGCCTACATGGGACATCTCAGGTATGTGAGTTACATACCCAACCTTTCCCAGGCCTGATGGTGCTCCCATGGTGACAAGCAGGTACTGGGCTCTTTCGAGTTAACATTCCACACAGACCTGGGGAAAGAGGTGAGATCCTACACTCTTCTTCTACACAAAGGTCAATACCATTCTCTAATGCATGGATACCTTAGTGCCCTGGTGGGCACTGGCCATTTCCTGACTGTCCTGTATCTACTTTTCCTTCCAAAAGAGCACCCAGATCTCCTTCTGAAGAAAGATCTTTCTGTTCTTTGGAGTTTGGTTATCTGGCTACATCAGGGTAGATGGCTGGTGAATTTTTTCCCATTGATATTCTGGGTGAGCTCTGTCATAGCCAAAGAGCTAATGGAGTTACCACTTAGAGTCTGCTGAAACCAAGTCCTTAGGGACAAGGTGCTGCTAGATTGCATAGCATTTTTGTGGAGAATTTTCTTTTTCTTTCTTCTCTTTCTCTCTCCCTATGGTACTGGGGATTAAACCCAGAGCACTCTGCCACTGAGTTACACCCCCTAAAGCAGCCCCTTTTTTCATTTAGAGAAAGGGTCTTACTAAGTTGCTGAGACTAGTCTCGAACTTATGATTTCCCTACCTCAGCTGCCTGAGTCACTGGGAGGCTATGCTTGTGTGTGCCACAGTGCCTGGCCTTGGAGCATTTTCAAGAATGAGAGAAACTCAGAGACCTCAGTGGAAATCTGGCAGCTTTCAGATAGCCTATGGTCTCTGACCATACCCAAGGTTTGGAGTTAATGAATACATTTGCTTACAAAGGCCATGGTCCTTTATTTACAATAAAGCTCATTGCTGATGCTCCTCAAAGCATGGGCAGGTGGCAGGCACCAGTTGTGACTCAGAAGAAACTATCTATGTAGATTACAACTGAGAACAATTCACCAGGATTGGTCTGTTCTTGGATCAGGTCAATTGTCCAATGAAGCATCTGCTATGGCACTCTTACCCTAGGAAGAGGCTGATCCTGGGAGGTTTCTGAGAATAACATTTCAGATTAGGGCAGCATTCCCAGTCAGTTCTTAGGAAGGGAGGTTCCCTCCCCAAATCCTCAGGAAGTTGAGGTGGGGAAACAAATTCAAGACCAGCCTCAGCAACCCTAAGACACTTTCTCTAAAAAAAAAAACAGAAAAAAGGGACAGTCCAAAATTCCACCACCATTTGAAAGCTTAACTAAACATTATTAAGCTTTTGAACCAAAACATAAGTTAATATAGTCTACTTGCTGTGTTAATAAGTTTTGAAAGGCAAAACACAATCAATTCCTCTAGTAATAAAGGGTAATCCAGCAATAATTTTTACTTTCATTTTTTTCCTGGATGCAGCATATTGATTAAGTCTTCCAAGCTAAAGTTCTAGAATTTGCTGCTACATGCTTTTTATTTTAGAAATTCTTGATGAAGCTCATTATATTAACATGATCCATGTGTGACCTACAAATTTTAGTCTGAGCTCTGGCTGAAAAAAAAAAACACACTTGGAAATTATTGGAACAATAGGGCAAAATCTGGACTTCAGTCTGCTGGGATTTCCTTTTTAACTCTAGATCTTCTGGTTGGAATCTAAGTCTGGTCACAGGTACTGACCACAGGGTCTACTTCTACCCTGGCGAAACCTCTGAAGTCAGCAGGGTATTTCATGGTGTGACTCCTTCTTACAGACTTTCCCTTTTAAGTCTAGGATTGAAAAGAATGGAAGGTGTTTTAGTCAGCCTTTTTACTGCTATGACCAAAAGCCCTGACAAGAGCCCTTTTAGAGGAGAAAAAGTTTATTTGGGGCTCAGGTTTCAGAGGTATCAGTTAATAGCTGGCCAACTCAATTGCTCTGGGCCTGAGATAGAAAGGTGTGGAAAGAAAAGCAGCTCAGGCCACCAGGAAGCAGAGAGAGAGAGAGAGAGAGAGAGAGAGAGAGAGAGATCTGCTCAACAGAGACAAACCCCAAAGCGACATCCCCAGTGACCTACCTCCTTCAGCTACATCCTATTTGCCTACAGTTACCACCCAGTTAATTCATTCAAGTGGGTTAATGCACTGGTTAGGTGAAGAATCATTTCCCCTCTAAACTTTCTTGCATTGTCTCACACATGCGCTTCTGGGGCACATCTCAACCAAACCATAAAGGAAAGTTTGACACTACGGGAGGAAGGGAGAGGAATGGAGTCCGACACAGCAAACAATGTAAAACAAGGAAGCAAGAGCTGCATGTGTAGGGAAGCACAGGATTGAAGCAGAACACAGAGGGCCTTGAATATGGGTGGTCAGTAGGCACTTTGTAAGAAGCGTTTTTGAGTTCATATGCACAGGGACCCTAAGATAGCTAGAGGGGAAGGAAGGCATGAATGAGTAGCCTCTGTCTACAGATGAGAAAACTGAGATGCCAAGAGTAGTGACTTAGCTGAGGTCAATGGTCATTAGAAGATGACAAAGTAGTGGGTTCCTCAAATCTGGGAGAAAGCTAATTATCAAGATTTAAGCCCTTAAGCCGAAATGTAACATGATGTTTCCTCAGGGTTGTCAATACCACACTCAGGTAGGCTCTTAGAATTTTCCTTAAACCAACTGCCATGTGTGTATGTACACGCATGAAAATAAGAATTAGGACTTTCAGAAGCATTTTAAAGACCTCGGTTTCTTTATCTGTTGGCTCCCTCCCCTTGATTTTAATTAGCTATAGGATAAAGCCATGACCATTTCATGTTATTGAAGTTTCTGTTTTAATAAGCCTCATTTCTATAACTGTGGCCAGCTGCTTCGTTCATGTGCAATATATCACCCTGGCTGTGTCATTCTAATGATTTCCTCAGCCATCTCACTATTGTGGAACTTCCTACTTTTTATAAGATTTTAACATAAATCCATAATTTAATTTAAAGTTGTTGAAATTATTAAAATTGAAATGTTCTTTAAAAATGTAATGGGGCATTATCTGCCTGTGCGTTGTGACATATTAACAGGGAAGAGAGTTCAGTGGAATTCCTCATTCCCAGAAGTCATTAACCACCGTGGCAGCTTAGAGACAAGCATCAGTCTTATAAAACTTAGAGGTTTCATTTACCTTTCAGACCTTGGAAAATTCATCGACTGATGAGTTTTTAAGATTGAGCAGGTCTGAATGGGGATCCCATGGCAGGTTTCTAGAATGAGAGGGATCTGGTCATCACTAGCCATATGTTGTGAACCGAACCTGTGAGGTCACTATGATTCACTCAGTCAAATATTCCCAGTTCAAAACTCACAAAATTTTGGGACTGAACTGCTCTCACTAACTGTTTAAAAATCATAAAATTTGGCTGCATTGCATCAAATATGTTAGGCTCATTTCTCAACATGTCCCCAAATGATCTCCACACACCAATGAAATTAAAACAGTTTGATGAAGGCAACTCAAGTATCCAGAATAGTTACTGCACACCTACCTGTTCTCCATGAGGCAGTGTGCCAGAACCAGGGACCTGAATAGACAGACACACAGCTTGACCTCAGAAGGCACAAGTTTCATTGTTCAGGATCAATCTGTGCTTGTTCCTATGGGTGATTTGTTCCCATCTTCTATCCAATTTATCTTTTAAGGACTGGCTCAAGGTTTGCTTTTTATTGACTCCTTTCCCTTGACTTCATTCATGCACCCAACAAATACTTAGTGGAAGCTTTCTACATGTCTGAATTGGGCTAGGTGCTGGGATTCAAGTGAGTAAGACTCAATTTTTGTCCTGAATAACTTAAAGTCCTGTTAGAGGGATGGACAGGTAAAGCAATAATTAAAATATGGCTACATGAAAATAGGAAGGAGAAGCTTTTGGAGCACATAGGAAAGGAACCTGCCTAGTCCTGGGAACTGGTATGTCAGAACCTGAAGGGTAAGAATTTGGCAGGTGAATAAACTGGAGGAAGATACAGAAGTCAGCTTCAGGCAAGGTGGAGAGTACCTATGAAGCCTAGAGGTGGAGAAGCAGAGCTCTGGAGTATTGGCAATAGTCTAGTATGAATGGACTGGTCAGCTGGCATGGCCTGTTCAGCCTAGGGGATGCACTCTGGACATGGAACTGTTCCCTGGGTTAGCACTCCACCAGTTCTCATGCTGGGGCTCCCGTGCACTGTGCACTAGTGGTCTCTCTTCTCTTTGATCCATGGAGCTCTGCTGGCTGTGTGTACAACTATTGGTCAAGTGATATTGATGATGCCAGAGAACTTCCATCAGTCTCAAAATACCTGCTAATTTCAACTTCTTCATCCTCTACCATCTGTCCAAAGACACCCTGAGCCACTGTACAAACTTAATGTGACACTCTTCTGGTTTCTTGCAGCAGGACACTTGCACACTTTTTTCCACCCTCTACTGGTCTACATCACCTTTTCCATGAAACATAGGATATTATATGTTTGTATTTGTAGACCAAGAAGCAAAATTAATGCTATATAACAAAGGAGAAACTTCCTGCTTTGCCCTACCCTATTTTCCTTGGATAGGTCTCCCTGAAGGTGGTAGGCAGACTTTACCTAAGGGTAGGTGACTTTCACAGTCAGTTTCACTTTCTGCCCAGTAACATCTAATCCCTGAGTGCCTCTCTCCTTCCAGAGAGGCTGACTATCTCAACTCTGGCAGCTGTCTGGAGATGAGGCATCTTCTTAGACTGAGACTCTACTGTCCGTGACTGGCAGTTACCAAGAGCAGAGTGTCCAGTGTGTAGATGGTACCAGCACAGGCCCGAGGGAGCAGGGAGGCATGAATTCCAGCCAGGGCAGCAGGTACTGGGAGAACATGCCCACTTGGTCTCCACGTATCACAGTTAAAGCACACTCTAGCTCCAGACAGTATGAAAACAGGTGGCAGGGTAGATCAGACCTGTGAGCTTCTATCGGTTTAGCTGCAGAAAATATTAACCACAAACTTTGTGGCTTGAAATACAAGCATTGATAGCACATAGCTCTGCCAGTCAGAAGTTCTGGCACAATGTGGTCAGGCTCTCTGCTTAAGAATTCATGAACTGAAATCGAGGTGTTTTGCCATGTCAGAGTTACTGACATAGGTTGGGCTCTTATCTGGAGACTCTGTGAAAAACTGCTTTCAAACCCATTCAGGTTGCTGGCCAAATACAGCTCTTTGAGACTGTAGGACTGAGGTTCCCATTTGAGGCCCGTTGCTGTCAGTTAGGGACTACTCCAGCTTCAAGACCACACACATTCCAGGACTGTGTCCACTTTCTGAAAACAGTAATCAGATTCCCCTCATGCTTCAAATCTCTGCTGTCTTCTGCTACAGGCCAGAGAAAACTCTGCTTTCATAAAGGGCTTCAGAATTAGATTAGGCACACAGGAATGATCTCCCTTTTGTCATGTCACAAAGTAATCACAGGAGTACTATCTCATCGGACTCACAGGTTCTGCTCACAGTCAAGCAGGGAGGACTCCAGAAGGGTGAGGGTCACTGTGAATCTCCCTAGCATAGGAATGCAGTTTCCCTACCCTTGGTCTAAGTTGTAACCTGAATATAAAACACATGGCAGAGAGGTCACAGCACAGCAGGCAGCACCTGGAGGAAAACCCACTCAAGAGAACCCATTTACACTTGTTGGGTGGGCATCTGCAGCATGTGACTGGGGTTCGCAGGTTGAATATGCACCTTCCCATCTCCCACACTTGTACCCACAGGCCTGTGATACAGAGTGCTCAGTGTGACATATTCTATAGAAGCATTGTCTGCTGGTGCTTCCTGAAAGGATGGACTTGTCTGCACCATCCAGAATGGTAGCCTTGTGGCTACTGAGCACTTAAAATGTAGCCAGTGCAACTAAAAAAAGGAATTTTTCAAAATTTTACCTTAATCTTAATGTAAAATCAAATACATTGCCACAGGTTACTTTAATGAACAGCACAGCTCCATACTACAGTTCTAAAGTACCCATGCCTTCTAATGCCTGAGTTCTGAGCACCTAGTATGCACTAATATTTGTTTTTAAAATTTACTTAACATGAATGGTGTGAATCTACATCAGGTACAACCACAGAAATAAAAAGTTGTACCCCATTTGTGTACAATGAATCAAAATTCAGTCTGTAAAAATAAAAATATAATTCATGATAAATAAATAATGATAAAATAAAAAAATTTAAAAATTACTTAAAATTTTTCATTTACTGGTTGAAAAGTTTAATATACACCCACAAGTACAAAGATAAATTTTTAATGTATGTGTGCATATGTGTGTGCATATATTCAGCATAGTGAAAAGTCTCCCTTTCAATTCACCTGTATCTCCCAAAATCTCCTTTAGGATCCAAAAAAATTTTACTGTTATTTACTGACTTTTTTTTGGGGGGGGGGATGGGTGGGTGGGTGTTTTCCAGAGCATTTTATATGTATATAAGCAAATATAAATATAGCTGCTCCCACTTAAACTTACACAAATAGGTATATAAGAGAGAGACTCTTCTGAACTTTATCTTGTTCATTTAACAGTTTATACAAAAGATCATTCTCCACAAGTACATAAAAAATTATTCATTCTGAAATTGATTTTCTACCTCATTATTAATGGACAGGTAGGCTTTTCCAATTCTGTGGCAGTTCTATAAGGTTGCAAACCATAAAAGGGAGAGAATTTTTCACTACTTTATTCAAAGGATGTATACTAAATACTCAACATAATGTCTGACACATAGTAGTGCTCAGTAAGTTTACTGAAGGAAAGAATGAAGGATGGAGAATATTAAAAATAACACTCTGATAAATAAGCTTTTATCTTGGCAAGTAAGTCACTAAACATATAGGATACATTCTTAAAGTAAATTTCCAGGTCGAAGGGTATGGGTGTTTTTAAAATTTTTATTGATGTCACCTAATTATTCTCTATAGGCACTGTATCAATTGATACTCTTTCCAGCAATGTTGGAGAGGAGACAGTCAACATTTCTGTCTGACCAAACTCAAAAGAGTTTGTTGAAAAAAAATCTTTGGAAGTTCATCCAATTCTTTCTCCTGTTCTCATAAAATCAGCAGTATTTTAACTGAGGAATCTTAGCTAGATCCTTTGATTCTTTAACAAAGGAAGAAATTGCAGCAGAGAGGTTGAATTAGAAGTCTATATATCCTTAAATATCCCGTGATCTTTCTGACACATCCGTCTATCTCTCTATGACAGATCATGTCCAAACTGAGTTTCCCAATGTCTAGAATTCCCAGATGCACTTCAAAATAATCTTAGTCTGAAAGTGGAATCCAATTTTGTGCAATATAAACTTTCAGATGTTTCAAATGTCAAGAAGAGGTGAAGGTAGACCTAAATGAAGTTGGTTGGGGAACTGGTATGTCTGAGGGTTTGCTACACTAGTGGCCCCAGTGACTCACATCCTTGTATGGCCCCTCCCCTTGAATTTAGGTGAAGCCTATAACCTACTTTAGACAGCAGAATGTACCAGAGGTAATGCTTTGATTGAAGAAGCCACCCTGGGTTGAGTGTTCTAATGCTCTGGCTGAGTCCCATCCTTATTGGAGCAGGATTGGAATGCAGTCACCTGAGTGGTCCGATCTGGTAACACCTGGAGTGGATCAAACATCCAGCTGATTCCAGAACCATTCAGAATCATAAGCAATAAAATGGTGGTCATTTTAAGTCATTAACTTTGTGGGGTAGTTTATAAGACAGTGGTAGATAACCAAAATATATGGGTTTGGAAGTGAGGCAGGAAGATGAGGGAATAAATGAAATCAGTCAAGGTGGAATGAAAAGAAGTTTCTTTGGTTTCTATTTATAATGTATGACTAGACATAAATTAAGGTCCTATTCTACTTCATACCAATATCTTTCAATCCTTTTAGCATTTCTAATGAATAATTCTGTTTTAGCAGATACTTCTTTTCTACCAGCTACTTTTACTTAGGTTTTAAAGTAAATACTTGAAATAAGTAGTCATCATTTGAAATACAGCATTTATTTCTTGATGTCATAGAGAAGTCTGAGAGCTCCCAGTTAAAATTCATCAGGGTGAAAACGTTAGTCTGTGATTACAGAATCAGAACTATTCATTACAGCTGTTCGGAGAATCTTCTTTATAAGTTTAATGACATAAGCATATTGTATTGAATTATTATGGTACTGCATCAATTGGATTCATAAATTTAATATACTTAGTCTGGTTCACACATTCTAATAAAACCCAGCAAGCTTTAAACATTTTATAAGGGGTATGTGTTTAAAGTCCATGTGATATTCAATTTTTACAGGTTGATGTTCTTGCTTGGAGTATTAAATAGCTTTGATGATCATGATGACCTGGTGGCAGAAAACCCACTAACAGACCAGCCACATTAGAGACAAAACCTTCTTGGGCAGGGAAGATGACTGATTTCCTCTCCAGAGCAAAGTCAAAGCCATCCCCTTTTCTCAGATCACAGAGGGGAAGAGTGGGATTTCATTTATTTGTATCTATGAGCCAGGAATGAGGGCATGTGACACTTGTATGGGAAAAGGCTGTGGAATTTCTGGATATTTCCATGAATGCCACTATACTTCACTTGGTTGAAACAAAAAAATGGGAGAATGTGTGGAAGGAGTCCAGTTCCCAGTGTTCACTGCGGGTCTTTAATTTGTTGTTATGTTTGGCTCTAAGTGAGGGAATGGTTAACAACTCAACAAGTGCAGCACTGGGGAGAGGACCAAAAAGAGAGCTCTGGGGGCACTTCCTGGCCTGTCTGGACTCTGGTTTCACACTGTGAGTGAGCTCCTTGGGCACTCAGCCCTGTGTAGTCACTATGCTGGGGCAGGTTACATGTTATGGCACAGGTATCTGGAGTCAGCCTTAACTCCTCTGCATCTCAGTTTCCTCATCTGATTATAGTATCTTCTTCTCAGGATTAGAAGATTAAATGAGCTGCTCTTTGTAAAGTGCTTGGCACAGGGTCCAACTCACGGTACTTAGGTAATAAGTAGTCTACATTATTATCTATACTCTAGCATTGTCCTTGGGGAGCCAACAGGCAGATACTCATCTTTTCCTCTTTTAGTTGTTTAAAACACATGGAATTAAAATGTGAAATATATAACTTAAATGTTCTCCCCTTCAAAGACAAGAAGAAGACAGTAAGAAACTGAATTCTTTCCCCCAAAATCTTCTCATATTGGATAGTGGCAGATCCTTTGATTCAAGAGTTGCCTTAGAGCAAGGAAGAGTTAACATGTTTTTAAAATGGGCAGCTACATTTAAAAATAAATTGAAAATTTAAATCATTACCAGGTAAATTAATTACCCCCCAAAAGTTGGTTTCAGGATACATTTTAGATGCTGATATTCTGAAAACTCTATTTGGGCAACTATAAAATGCAAAAATGACATTTTTTTTTTTTTAATTTCCAAGTTCTTGGTTCCTTCTAGCATTCTTCAGAGATTCCTGACATTCTGAGATCTAGTGACTGCTCCAAGGGACCAATAAGACTGACACAGATTTTCAAGTGAGAATCTCCTTGTGTGGCACCTCTTGGCTGCAGTGCACTTAAACTCAAAGAATCAGGCACTAAAAGACTTGTCACTGCATCATTTACTGACACACCAATCTCCCTTTTGGTACAGCCACAGACGTGGATGCAGCTAACGTATCAGGAATGCTGGATGACTAGACTCGGTCTCTCTCGAAGCTGTGGTTGTGGTTGAACAGAACAAGCCTGACCTAAGCTAGTCTATATGTTGAGGGCAAATTCCCTTTGGTTAAAATTCAGCTGACCCTGGCTATCTGAATAACACTGAGTCCCTGAATTCAGGGCAAGGGGGCAAATTTTTGAGACTGGGATGGGTTGGGGGAAGACCTCTTGCCCCCTTTTTTGTTTTCTGAACCAGGGGTGCCTGATGATCCCTGTGGGACTATTTGCCTTGCAGATTACCCTCCTGCTCTGGGGGTTATTCCTCAGTCAGGCACTGCCCTATGTCCCTGGGGGAAGCCATGATCAAGCCCCAGGTGTGCAGAGGACTGTGGCCCTCAGTGGTGGGCCAGTGACCCCACCCAACAGAGAGGATTAGCCAGGGGCCCCGATTATCTGCACCAATGATCCCCTTCAATGGGGACAATGACAGAGGCCTGATCATGTCAGGGAAGACAGCAGCAGGGAGAAAGACAGTTTAAAATTTCTCAAAGGCAACATGTCCAACTCTAAAAAGGACGGGGTGTATTTCACACAGGGAAATGCAAATAAAAATTCCTTTTCTAAACAGATATTATGTATAGGATCAAGAAGCTAAATTAAAAAATATATATAGCTAATATATATACATCCAATGTGGTACTTTGCTCCTAAAAGACACTATTTATTAAAAGACCATGCACAGAATAGCTGTGAGGTAATGCTAACAAGCCTCGATAAAGGATGGCCTTTTCTCAGGACCTGATTTTCTCGTAGAGAACTTCAGGTTCACAATATCTTCTTTTTCCTGACCAAGGGAAGGTTACTGAATTACTCCAAAGAAGGAAGTTTATTAAGTCATGGTTTATGTTTTAAAGCCAAACTTCAGAAACTCTTAAAACTGTCCTGGTCTTCTCTTAAAATTTCAGAAGCTGATTAAACATGTGCTTACTCAGACACACGTGTTTGGCCGTGTTAAACACTAAGTTAAACCCAAATCTGTGTAAGCAACCATCTTTCAGTAATCAAAACCTTCAAGACCAGTAAATGTTTTCAACAGAAACATGGTTAAAGTAGTGCCAGGCAGGTTAGAAAGAAGCAATAGGTGAAAGTGGATAGAAAGAAAAGTTCACATCAAAGGGAGATCTTACCAGTTGGAGGACCTTGGAAAAGGCCATTGGGCCTTTAATCTAAAACATAATGGATTAACTGGGGCTGTTGACACCCAGTTTCTGCCACAAGAAAACTGCCCTTCAAAGTAAGAAATGTCAGTGTGCATTGAGCATATTACTTGAATATGGCTCAGATTCTTTCAAATAAAAAACTGTGAATAAGTATAATTTTGTGAACTGGAAGATAAACACTATAAATAGAAAAGGAAAGGTGAATATATACTAAGATGCATAAGCACTCCAGACTCTGGAGCTATTAAGAGCAGAAGCAGCCCTCCTGTTGTCACAGTATTTAATCAAAGAGCTCTGAAATTCAAATCCTAGATCCACTGGGGCCGTGTTTCCAGCTGGCTAAAAATCCATTGAAAAAAAAGCAATGGTTTCATTTT
Organism: Sciurus carolinensis; assembly: GCF_902686445.1. NCBI lineage: Eukaryota > Metazoa > Chordata > Mammalia > Rodentia > Sciuridae > Sciurus > Sciurus carolinensis. Next base: position 41,168,694 of record NC_062214.1, read on the forward strand.
CTACTATTTTCAACTCTCATTACCAAGTGCTTTCTTGATTCCAACATCAGTTTCTTAATTTTACTTATAAATAATGTGAAACAGGTGATCTTAATTTCCAAACACATTAGGTAAAGTTTTAATTTTAAAAAAATGTGGTTGCCAAGAATGAAAATTTTATATGTAAATGTAAGCGCATTGAAGGGAATTGCTGGGAACAGAAATAAGTCTATTTAAAATTGGATGAACTTTGCATAGGCAAACAATGAAGTAAAAAGTTGTGTGGAAGTGGAAAGTAATGTCCTTATCCATTTTTTCCCCCTAAATATTATCTCAAAGGGCTGCAACATATGCTGAGATAAATCAACATTATGAAACATAAGTGACACACACAGAAAAAAAGTGATTGTCAGGGGGAAAATAGCTAGCTGAATTCTAAAATAAAGATGCAATTTACAAAAGCAACAAAGGACAGTATGTGGTTTACCAGCAAAGGCCATGGCAAGCACCTTTTATCTACAGAAAATACAATTTATTTGGGAAGCAAATCTGAATAAATGGAACTTAGGGGAACTGAAGCATCTGAAAGAAGCCTAATGCAAATTGGACAGGGCTTCATAAAAGAAAAAGGATGATTCCCAAATGCTGATATAAATAGTGAGCAGAGAATTTAGTGGAGATGGGACAGGGACTGTGGCTCTTAAAATACATGAATTCTGAATGTGTGTTTTGTGCTGCTGCAACAAAGGAGATGTATGAAGAGGACTGCACTGACATTAATAGAAATAAACAAAATTGGCTATTTCAGGAAGCAAGAAGTTTGGCCTTTAGGTTTATGACAACACTAGAATATGCAAAAGTAATACATAGAATTAAAACAATCAAAGAAGAAATGAGGAGGACCAGATTGTGAATTTACTTCTTAAATGAACTACAGAGAAGGATCAGTTAGTTGAGAGATAGAGAGATAGAGATGAAGTGGGGAGAGAGATAGGGAGAGAGATAGGGGAAGGGAGAGAAGAGAGACAGGGAGAGAGTAAGAGATGGAAAATAGAGTAGACAGAAAAACAGGAGCGCCAGACAAGGAGGTTCGATACTGAAAATATGGAATTCCAGACACAAACCACAGAAACAATCTTGAGAGAAAATCTTCAGGAAAGTTTCCCAGAAATGAAGGATATAAGAGAGACTGATAGAGCCCATGGAACATCCCACAGAACTGATGGGGTGCTTACAAAGTAGATTTCTGAAAGTTTAGAACATTGAGGACAGAGAGAAGCTTGTACATAGATGGCTCCAAAGTTTCTGGTTAGAGAGAGGGAAGGAAAATGCCACATAGAAAAGATCAAAAATCAAAATGGTTATGAATTGCTTAATAGCAGTAATAGTATTAGAAAATGACTGAAGCAATTCCTTTGAAATTTGGAGAAAAAATGACATCCAACTAACATTTTACATACAGCTAGTGAGTAGGTAAATGAAGACATTTTCAGACACCTTACTAGAAATTTCCCTCTTACACATCATTTCTCAGAAAGTCACTAGAGATGTATTCACAGAAATGAGGGAGAAAACCAAGAAAGAGGAAGGCATGAGGTAGAAATGAGGGAGAAATGCTGTAAGACCCATGGGGGCTGTGAGAGCACACCAGAACTGCCACCCTGGCCATGGCCAAGGGACAACAGCACACAGGGCCTGTCTATAGATGGGACTTGGGTTGCTGGTGGCTAGGGGACCTTAGCTTTGGTCATAAAGAAGCCTCCCATTCTTGGCTTCGGTTGCCATTTCCTACCCAGTGCTATCATTTTGTCTTCAGTGTCCAATTTTCTGATGAGGACTCTTTGATTCACAGCAAGCTTACTCATTTTCCAAAGAATAAACAAGCATTTTCAGGGATTTAAAATGCAAGTTTTACTGCAATTTTAGGTGGTAAGAACTTGGGTGAATGTGGTTGGTACACTAAGCCTAAGCAAATCCATCATCAAAATGATTTCAAAGCCTCCAAAGAAGATAAAGAGAAGCCATAAGCTCCCAGACTGCCCACTGTCTTAGCTATCTCTACCAGGCCAGTCTAGAGCATTCCAGGAGGAGACAGACATAACATGGCTGCCAGCAATGAGGTCTCTGGGGGACTGGGCTACACTACCTTCATTTTCAGGACTTATTTTTATGTTTTCACAACACAAGTGAACTCATATTTTATTGCATAGTTAGTCTATCTATATAATTATATACAATATTTAATTATATCTATAGTTGATATAGTATATATAGCTATAATCTATATTCATATACCTTATAAGTATATAATTGTGCCTATAATTATATCTACATAATAAAATTTCTAAATAATTACATTTTTCTATCAATATAATTATATTGTTCAATATGTTTGATCTTATTTCATAATAAATAATATATCACTATGCATCTTCTCTCCCAGTGAATATTCACCAGACATTGACTATATTTAAAATAACTCAATTAGGGGGCTCTAAATGACATTCTGGTCATCTGAAGGTACAGGAAGGGACAAAGAACCTTATTGGTGGGTGGGCCATCCATTTTTCTACACACAGGATGGTACGTGTACTGAGATAAAAAGAAACAGGTTCTGGCAGAAATGAGCACTATGGCTGATCCATAGAATGTCACTGGAAATGAATGACATAAGCATGGTGCTATCATATACATGATTCAAAAAGGGTCACAGATTCTGAGAAAATTTTAATATAACTCAGGCATTGCTGGAAGGTGGCCAATGTTTTTTCCATCATCAGCGATTGCACCTCACATCCAGCTATTCTTTCCCCCACTTTTCAGCTGTTTTTCCATCTGACACTTCTCCTGGGGCCCAGGAGCTAATTAAGCACTTCAGTTTAAAAGACCTTCCCTTCTCACCCCTGTCGTGCCACAGCATGAACATGGGATGTAAGGCACAGTAGAGTGAGAAAATATTAAAAGGATATTTAATTAAGCAGAGTAAGCACTAAGGTCAACAGCAACTTGAAGCTAACATCCATCTCTGAGCAAGGAAGGTGAGCCACCTTCAGGTGTGGGAGACGGGGAAGCAAGCTGGTCCAGGATGCTCCTTTTGTCTTTCCCACTTGTGATATCGACTGCTTCAGTGGCAATGAAATATTTAATAAAAGAAAACAAATAGGAATGTCTTGCTGTATCTGGGAGGAGAGTAGGAATTACCCTCCCGCTGTTTAACACTACAATGTTCAGGCTTCATTTCATTTTGCTTTTAAAATTAAGCAGAGAAATGAAAAATGTTCTATACTAAACTCAAACAGATCATATGCAGCTCTTTGTCTGCCATCTTGAGCTCTTCTGTGTTACTTTCATCTGATGCTACTTCCATAAATAGGAAAGAGTTGGAGAATCCCTGTCATGTTTCTGCCAAGCCCCAAACACCTTGTAAATGAGCGAGGGAGCTGGGGAGATGACAGATGTTACCTATTTAACACTAGGGCTGCACATGAGGTGGGATTGTAATTGGGATTGATATTAGAATATCAAAAGCCCAACAAATGGAAAGAGTACCACTGCAGTTCTGTCTGGGGTGAACACAAATAGCTTCTATAATGGTTAATTTTATGTGCCAATTTGATGGAGTGCCTGTATATTTGGTCATACACTATTCTGGGTGTGTTTATAAGGGTGTTTCTGAGTAATAACATTTGAGTAGGTAGACTTGGTTCAGACTGCCTTCCCCAATTGTCTTCCAGTCAATTGGGTTTCATCTAGTCAGACTGAGACCTCATTAGGACAAAATGGCTCACTCTCCCTCCAGTAGAGAGAGGATTTCCTGTCTGACTGCCTTGAGTTGGGACTTCCCTGCCTTCAGACTGGAACTGAAACACTGGCTCTCCTGGGGTCTTAACCTCTTGGCTTTTAACATATACCATACTCCCCTGTTCCTCAGGTCTTCAGTCTGAGACTGGTAATGTACCATTTGGTCTGGATCTCCAGCTTACTAACTACAGATCTTGGAATTTCTCAGTCTCCATAATTGTGTCTATGTATCTATTTAACTTTTATTTGTTGTTTTTCCAGAACCCTGACTAAGAGAGTTTCCAAACCACAACAGTGAAGTGACAAAAAGCACTATTTTAATACTGTGGGATTAGTGGAGACATGTAAAATTCACAAATACATTTAATACCAGATTTCACTGTCTTGTTAAGATTCATGTGCAGGGTCTTGGGCATTCAACTCAATTTCATGACTATTCCCCAGGTCTCATTTGACTGAGTGACAAACCATCTCTCTCTCTCTAAATCATTGACTTTTCTCATCTAGGCTACTTCTGCATCCTTGCTTAGGCCAAAGTCATGTCTTACCTGGAAGACAAGTAACAGACCAGATATTGTTCTTCCTGCCTCCAGTCTCCCCTGCTCCCACCATTCTCTCCACAGGAGGACCTTGCCCCTCCAATCCTTGCTTTTAACTTTCCTTTGGCTCTTCACTGGCCTCGGGATTAGGTACAAAGTCAGGGAGATGGCTTGTGGGATCTGGGTCTTCCTTTCATTTCTACCCTCACCCACCAATCTTATCTTCTCAGAGTAGATTCAGATTCTTGGACCCCACCCTAGTCATGAGGGATCAGAATACAGTGGAATAAGGTCTGACATTCTGTGTTTTAGATAGGTTGCTCAAGATGATTTCAAATATTGGCCAGAGAGTTTTGGAAACTACTGCTTTGGGAATCACACCCACTGACATTAGGAAAAGAAATCTGTGATTATTGCTACAGTTAATGTGGTGTCTCAAAATCACCTGTTGAGCTGTCTCTGCTATGAGAGGATTGTGAGTTCTCTGAAGACATGGTCCATATGACTGACTTCAGGCTGGACAGGCTCAATGCAGGCATGGAAGAAGTTCTAAGCATGAATGGTAACAGTAATAGTCACTAAAGTGTTTTAATAAAGATAGCAAAGACCCCAGCACAGAGACCACTGGTCATCAGGTGCTTCTTGTGAAATGCAATGGGAAGTACAGCACCATCTATAAAATGCTTCTGCCAAAAAGTCAGATTGAAACCTGAACAAGCACTGGTTAACGAAAATGCAGGATTAGAGGAACATAGGAATGGATCAGTAAAACCCCAAACTTGAGTTCAACAGATGAATGACAGAGTGTCATCAAGAAATAAATGATGAAAAAAAAACAGAGGGAGAAGACACTTAAGAGAGAAATCAATGCTCTATGGATATAATTTAGGTCTTGGTTCAAACACGTCTTTTTGTTTTTTTTAAATGAGAAAACTGGTGTGGTTTAAACACTGACTAGATATTTGTTTACAATGAGAGATTAGTTAATTTGGGGTGTGTGTACGTGCACAAGCATGTGTGTGTGAGATATTGTGGTTATAGTACTTTTTTTTAGAGTCTAGAAGTGAGAATAGAGAGACAACATATGAAAATCTGTGGGACCATATGGAGGCATTTCTTTTTTTTTTTGGTACTGGGAATTGAACTCAGGGGTACTTAACCACTGAGCCATATCCCCTTTTTATTGTTTGTATTGAGACAGAGTATCACTAAGTTGCTTAGGGTCTAAGTTGTTAAGGCTGGTTTTAAACTTGCAATCCTCTTGCCTCAGCCTCCCAATCTGCTGGGATTACAGGCATGCTCCTCAGTGCCTAGCATGAAGGCAGTTATAAGAGGAAAGTTTATAACATTGAGTTTCTACACTAAAAACATTGAAATATACCAAATAAATAATCTAATGTTACACCTCAAGGCCTTAGAAAAACAAAGGCAAAATAATTCCAAAACCAGTAGATAATTGGAAATAATTAAGAACAGGGCCAAAGTAATAAAATTGAGAATTAAAAAAAAAAATAAAGGATCAATACAACAGAGTTAGTTCTTCAAAAAGATAAATAAGATCGATAAATCCTTAGCTAAATTAACAAAAAGAAAGAGAGAAAGACCCAAATAAAAAAAAGACCCACAGACACTTCTGAAATTCAGTGAATCATTAGAAACTATTTTGAAAATTTACACTCCAATGAACTGGAAAATCTAGAATACCCTGACAAATTTCTAGATATAAATGTCTTACCTAGAAGACAAATAACACTCTAGACATTGCTCTTCCTGCCTCTATTCTCCCCTGCTCCCACCATTCTCTCCAGAGGAAAACTTCGCCCTTCTACTCCTTTTAACATTCCTTTGGCTGTTCACTGGTCTATGGATCAGGTCCAAAGTCCAGGTCAAACTGAATTAGAAAGACACAGAAAACCTAAACAGACCAATATCAAGTAATGAAATTGCAATAGCAATTAAGTCTTCCAACAAAGAAATGCCCAAGTCCAGATGGATTCTCAGCAGAGTTCTTCCAGACCTTTAAAGAAGAACTAATGCAGTCTTTCTCAAATAATTGCATGAAATTGAAAGGAAAGGAACACTCTCAAACACTTTCTACAAAGCTGGTATAACTCTGATGCCAAAACCAGACAAAGAGATCAAGTAAAGAAAATTATAGACTCTGAAAGGACTCTGATAAAATCCAGCACCCATTCAGGTTAAAAACTCTGGAGAAACTAGGGGCAAAAGAACTTATCTCAACATTATAAAGGCTATATATGACAAACCCAAAGCCAACATCATTCTAAATGGAGAAAAATTGAAAGCATTTCTTCTAAAATCAGGAAAAAGACAAGGATATCTACTCTTACTCAATATAGGTCTTGAAACTCTAGTCAGAGAAATCATACAAGAGAAAGAAATTAAAGGAATATAAATAGGAAAAAAAAAGAAGTAGTCAAATTATCTCTATTTGCCTCCACCAGAAGATTTCTAGAGCTGATAAATCAATTCAGAAAACTAGCAGGATACAAGGTCAACATTAAAAAATCAAAAGCTTTCCTATACTCTGATAATCAATCTGCTGAGAAAGAAATCAGGAAAACTATTCCATTCACAATAACCTAAAAAAATGCATCCTAAAATGTTTGTAGATGAAATGATATGATGCCTGATATTTGCTTTAAAATAACTGTATGTGTATGTGCCTGCTTGCCTGTCTGCCTGCCTGTCTAGGGATATAAATGAAAAAAGATTTGTCACATTCTGATTAATTTGGAGGCTGGGTGAAGGGGAAGGGTACATTGGGGTTCATTACATTGCACTTTCTGGTTTTGTATAATGTTTATATACTGCCATAAAAAATAAAGAAAATATGTGTAGGTCACTTGTTTCTGTATCAGGGTACCTGGAAGTCCCTTTAGTCCAATGAAGCTTGGAAGGTTGGAAAGGCTGTAAAATATAGTAGAAATCTGTAATCTGTTAGGAAACAGGAGTGCATTCTTTGATTCTAAGAACTCTTTTAGAAAACAATATGACTGAATTCAATATTCTTAGGTAAAGGCAATGTCTCTTTCAAGCCAGAAAGAGTTGCTAAGAATCACTAAAGAAAGTCGCTCTGTACTAAAAGAACTGGGGCCATGTCCTTAAATGAAGTTGGTTTTCTTCTTCATGGGACAATTCAAGTATATTGGGATGTTTCAATTAATATGGTCATGTACTATTGATTCTGCACACTGACAAATTATCTCAACTTTTCTGTCTGATAGAAGTAAGGGGAATCTAATTTTAGTGCTGTAAAAGTTAAAAAGTAGAGGCAGGTGCAAAATACAGAGATTTCTTAAATGACCCTTGAAGAAAATATTTTTGCCAATTACACTGACAGTGCAAGTAAGTGTAATAATAGGTCACTGAGAATATCCTAAAAGATTTTATAAGACAGAAGAACATGAAGGTTCTCTGAACCAAACATCAAAGTCGAAAAGTCCTTTTAGTAATAAATGAAAATGACAAGGGAAAAGAATCTTTACAACTGTTTATCCAGTTACAACAGTATTCGACCTAGCCTTCCATCTCATTAAAGGCTCTGGATGATTATAATACATTTCCTTTTCGACTTCTGTGTTCAAACATTTTAATTTGGAAAAGCAGTACACTGGTTGGGCACTCCATTAACTTGTAGATTCTGAAAAGTATTAATTCACATAGATATTGAATTTGAATTTGGGAAGAATGAGTGAATAAAAATATTGCTTGCTAAAAGATAGATACAGAGAGAGATCCAAGATGGCGGACTAGAGGGTGACTGCATCTCCTGTCACCCAGATTCAAGAAGGGGAGGCATTGAGAGACTCGGATTAACATAGAGCCGCAGGGTAAGTCTCCCCCACTGGGTGAAGCTCGGACCGGGTGGCAGGCACGGACAGGGGCAGCTTCTCAGAGCAGGGCAGGGCAGCTAGAGTCTTCCCCAGGCAGCCCTGCTCCCTCCGGCGGCGGGATCCTTCCACAGCCAGCTTCTTGGAGCAGGCCGCCCAGTGACAGCCTTTCCGCACAGAGCCAGCTCAAAGACCTGGAACCAGTAGCGGACTAGGGGCAGATTTCTTCGGAAGCACTGCATTATCAAGTTCCTCCAAGACTTCAGGCTACCGAAGGCTGGGAGGCGATATACTGGAAATCTACAGGGACACTATAAGCCAATAGAGGAAATCTGCAATATCTCAGAGTCCCATTGATATCTGACCAATGTGAGAAAACAAGGGAAGAAAATGTCCCAAACAAACCTAGATACTATATCAATAAAACCCAATGACAGCACAGCAGAAGAAATGTCAGAAAGGGAGTTCAGAATGTACATAATTAAAACAATCAGGGAAGCAAATGAGGAGATGAAAGAGCAAATGCAGGCATTGAAGGAGGAGGTGAAAGAGCAAATGCAGGCATTAAATGATCACACCAATCAACAGTTAAAAAAGCAAATACGGGAAGCAAGAGATCATTTCAATAAAGAGTTAGAGATACTGAAAAAACAAACAAACAAACAAACAAACAGAAATCCTTGAAATGAAGGAAACAATAAACCAAGTTAAAAACTCCATAGAAAGCATAACCAATAGGATAGAACACCTGGAAGACAGAACCTCAGACATTGAAGACAAAATATTTAATCTTCAAAACAAAGTTGACCAAACAGAGAAGATGGTAACAAATCATGAACAGAATCTACAAGAATTATGGGATATCATGAAAAGGCCAAATTTAAGAATTATTGGGATTGAGGAAGGCTTAGAGAAACAAACCAAAGGAATAAACAATCTATTCAATGAAATAATATCAGAAAATTTCCCAAATCTGAAGAATGAAATGGAAAACCAAGTACGAGGCTTATAGGACTCCAAATATACAAAATTACAACAGACCCACACCAAGGCACATTATTATGAAAATATCTAATATACAAAATAAAGACAGAATTTTAAAGGCCGCGAGAGAAAAGAATCAAATTACATTTGGGGGAAACCCATAAGAATATCAGCAGATTTTTCAATTCAGACCTTAAAAGCTAAAAGGGCCTGGAACAACATTTACCAAGCCCTGAAAGAAAATGGATGCCAACCAAGAATCTTATAGGCAGCAAAACTTACTTTCGGATTTGACAACGAAATAAGATCCTTCCATGATAAACAAAAGCTAAAGGAATTTACAAAAAGAAAGCTGACATTACAGAACATTCTCAGCAAAATATTTCATGAGGAAGAGATGAAAAACAACGATGCAAATCAGCAACAGGAGGAACTAGCCTAAAGGAATAGCCAAATAAAGGAGAAACCAAATCATGTAAAAAACCAAAAATGAGTCAAATGACTGGGAATACAAATCATATCACAATAATAACCCTGAATGTTAATGGCCTGAACTCATCAATTGAAAAACATAGACTGGCAGATTGGATTAAAAAGAAAAATCCAACAATATGCTGCCTGCAAGAGACTCATCTCATAGAAAGAGATACCCATACACTAAAGGTGAAAAGATGGGAAAAAACATACCATGCACACAGACACAGCAAAAAAGCTGGAGTATCCATCCTCATTTCAGATAATGTGGACTTCAAGTCAAAATGAGTCAGAAGGGATAAAGAAGGACATTACATACTGCTTTAGGGAAGCATAAATCAGCAAGTCATAACAATCATAAATATCTATGCCCCGAACATTGGCTCATCCATGTACGTCAAACAAATCCTTCTCAATTCCAGAAATCAAGTAGACTACAATACAATAATACTAGGCGATTTTAACACACCTCTCTCACCACTGGATAGATCTTCCAAACAAAAATTGAATAAAGAAACCATAGATCTCAATAACACAATCAACAATTTAGACTTAACCGACATATATAGAATATACCATCCAACAAAGAACGAATACACTTTCTTCTCAGCAGCACATGGATCCTTCTCTAAAATAGACCATATTTTATGCCACAAAGCTACTGTTAGCAAATACAAGAAGATAAAGATACTACCTTGTATTCTATCAGATCACAATGGATTGAAATTAGAAATAAATGACAGAATAAAAAACAGAAACTTCTCCAATACCTGGAGATTAAATACTACACTATTAGATGATGAATGGATAACAGAAGATATCAGGAGGGAAATAAAAAAATTCTTAGAAGTAAACGAGAACAAAGACACATCATATCAAAATCTCTGGGACACTATGAAAGCAGTACTTAGAGGAAGATTTATTTCATGGGGTGCATTCAACAAAAGAAGTAGAAATCAAAAAATAAACGACTTAACACCACAGCTCAAAGCCCTAGAAAAGGAAAAGCAGACCAACACCAAAAGTAGTAGAAGACAGGAAAGAAAAGTCCGGGACCAGATGGGTTCTCAGCCGAGTTCTACAAAACCTTTAAAGAAGAGCTCATTCCAATACTTCTCAAATATTCCATGAAATAGAAGAGGAGGGAACCCTCCCAAACTCATTCTATGAAGCCAATATCATCCTGATACCTAAACCAGACAGAGACACATCGAGGAAAGAAAATTTCAGACCAATATCCTTAATGAACGTCGATGCAAAAATTCTCAATAAAATTTTAGCAAATTGCATGCAAAATTATATTAAAAAGATAGTGCACCATGATCAAGTGGACTTTATCCCAGGGATGCAAGGTTGGTTCAATATCTGGAAATCAATAAATGTCATTCACCATATCAGTAGACTTAAAGTTAAGAATCACATGATTATTTCGATAGATGCAGAAAAAGCATTCAATAAAATACAGCATCCCTTCATGCTCAAAACACTAGAAAAAATTGGGATACTGGAAACATTCCTTAACATTGTAAAAGCCATCTACGCTAAGCCCATGGCCAATATCATTCTAAATGGTGAAAAACTGAAAGCATGCCCCCTAAAAACTGGAACAAGGCAGGGATGCCCTCTTTCACCACTTCTATTCAACATTGTCCTTGAAACTCTAGCCAGAGCAATTAGATAAACCAAAGAAATTAAAGGGATACGAATTGGAAAAGAAGAACTCAAACTATCCCTGTTCGCTGATGACATGATTATATATTTAGAGGAACCTGGAAATTCCACCAGAAAACTTTTGGATCTCATAAGTGAATTCAGTAAAGTAGCAGGTTACAAGATCAATCCTCATAAATCCAATGCATTTTTATACATAAGTGATGAATCTTCAGATAGAGAAATTAGGAAAACTACCCCATTCACAATAGCATCAAAAAAAAAAAAAAAAAAAAACTTGGGAATCAATCTCAGAAAAGAGGTGAAAGACCTCTACAATGAGAACTACAGAACACTAAAAAAAGAAATTAAAAAAACCTTAGAAATTGGAAAGATCTCCCATGTTCTTGGATAGGAAGAATCAATATTGTCAAAATGGCCATACTACCTAAAGTGCTATACAGATTCAATGCAATTCCAATTAAAATCCCAATGATGTATCTTACAGAAATAGAGCAAGAAATTATGAAATTCATCTGGAAGAATAAGAAACCCAAAATAGCTAAAGCAATCCTCAGCAGAAAGAGCAAAGCAGGGGGTATCGCAATACCAGATCTTCAACTCTACTACATAGCAATAGTAACAAAAATGGCATGGTATTTGTACCAAAATAGACAGGTAGATCAATGGTACAGAATAGAGGACATGGACACAAACCCAAATAAATACAATTTTCTCATACTAGACAAAGGGGCCAAAAATATGCAATGAAGAAAAGATAGCCTCTTCAACAAATGGTGCTGGGAAAACTGGAAATCCACATGCAACAGAATGAAATTAAACCCCTATCTCTCACCCTGCACAAAACTCAACTCAAAATGTATCAAGGGCCTCAGAATCAGATCAGAGACCCTGCATCTTAAAGAAGAAAAAGTAGGTCCAAATCTTCAACTTGTTGGCTTAGGACCAGACTTCCTCAACAGGACTCCCATAGCACAAGAAATAAAAGCAAGAATCAACAACTGGGATAGATTCAAACTAAAAAGCTTTCTCTCAGCAAAGGAAACTAACAGTAATGTGAAGAGAGAACCTGCAGAGTGGGAGAATATCTTTGCCACTCATACTTCAGATAGAGCGCTAATTTCCAGAATATATAAAGAACTCAAAAAACTCTACAGCAAGAATGCAAATAACCCAATCAACAAATGGGCTAAGGAAATGAACAGACACTTCACAGAAGAAGATGTACAAGCAATCAACAGATATATGAAAATATGTTCAACATCTCTAGTAATAAGAGAAATGCAAATCAAAACTACCCTAAGATTTCATCTCACCCCAATTAGAATGGCGATTATCCAGAACACAAGCAACAATAGGTATTGGAGAGGATGTGGGGAAAAAGGTACACTCATACATTGCTGGTGGGGTTGCAAATTAGTGCAGCCACTCTGGAAAGCAGTATGGAGATTCCTCAGAAAGTTTAAAATGGAACCACCATTTGACCCAGCTATCCCACTCCTTGGCCTATACCCAAAGGACTTAAAATCAGCATACTACAGAGATACAGCCACATCAATGTTCATTGCTGCTCAATTCACCATAGCCAGATTGTGGAACCAATCTCCCACCCCCCATTATATGTCATCATCTGCTTATCAGCGAGATCATTCATCCTTTGGTTTTTTGAGATTGGCTTATCTCACTTAGCATGATATTCTCCAATTTCATCCATTTGCTTGCAAATGCCATAATTTTATCATATATGCCACAGTTTCTTTATCCATTCATCAGTTGAAGGACATCTAGCTTGGTTAGGTTTAGGGTTAGGGTTAAGGAGGGTGGCAAGAATGGAGGAAGGAAGGACTGTATAGAGGGAAAAAGGGGTGGGAGGGGTGGGGGGGGAAGGAAAAAAATAACAGAATGAATCAAACAACATTACCCTATGTAAATTTATGATTACACACATGGTATGCCTTGACTCCATGTACAAACAGAGAAACAACATGTATCCCATTTGTTTACAATAAAAAAAAAGATAGATACAATAGTGACTCAAATTTCAGAGTAATGAGGGAGCCACTCCTAATGAAATATAAACTATCATACATTAAGCAATGGAAAAACATGTATGAAGTGTACTTGTTTTTATAAGATACTGCTTTCCTTTTAACAATAACTTAACATTATACTTTCAAGAAAAATGACTAATAGAGTCAAGTCCTCCCAACTACCCACTCACCTCTCCATCATTAAATCCCCCCTTTTTTTAGAAAAATAAAAAGACAATTTAAAAAAATAAGAGGAAGGATAGAAGTGAGTGGGGAATGGAGAAAAGCAAGAATGGAAAGAGATTATAAATGCATGATAGCCATATATATATTTACATATAGAATATCTTAGGTCCACAGAAAAACTGAGCAGAAAGTATGGAGATTTTCCATAGACCCACATGCCTTCTCCCCATACATGCAGTCTTTAAAAAACAAAACAAAACAAAACAAAAAAAACTCCACACCAGAATGGTACACTGATTTTATTTGTTTGAATCAGTGAACCTACACTGATATCGTTATCACCCAAAGTTCCCAACTTACATTAGAGGTTTACTCTTGGTAATGCACTTTGTATGAGTTTTGATGTATGTATAATGACATATGTGAATCATTAAAAGTATCACACAGGGTAGCTTCATTGCACTAAAAATCCTCTGTACTCTGCCACCCATTCTTTCCCATTCCTGGCAACCACTAATCTTTGTGTTGTTTTCATAGTTGTACCTTTTCAGAGTGCCATATAGCTGAAATCATGTAGTATGTGAATTTTTCAGATTGGCTTATTTCACTTAGTAACATACATTTAAGCATTCTCTGTGCTTCAGGGTTTGAAAGTTCATTTCTTTTTAGTGCAGAATGATATTTCACTGTCTGGCACAACAGGTTTTTTTATTTTTTAAATTTTTTTCACCCACATAAAGATATCTTGGTTACTTTCAATTTGGTAACTACAAATAATCAGTCATGAACATTCATGCAGGTTTTTGAGTGAATGTAAGTTTTCAGCGTCTTTGGGTAAATGCCCAGGAATAAGATTACTGGATTATATGGTGAGAGTATGTTTAGTTTTGTAAGAAACTGCCAAATTCTTTCAAAGCACCTTTCCATTATGCCTTCCCACCAGCACTGAATCAAAGTCCCTGTTGTTCCACATCCTCATGAGTTTTTGTTGTCATAATTATTCTGGCTTTTTACCATTCTAATAGGTATACTGTGGTAACTTAAGCAATTTGCAATTCCCTAATGACATATGATAGGCATCTTTTTATGTTCACTTGCCATCTACATATCTTCTTTGATAAGGTGTTGGTTCTGGTCTTTTGCTTATTTTTAAATCAGGTTGCATTCTTATTGTTGAGTTTTAAAAGTTCTTTGTATACTTTTGGGTAACTGTCCTTAATCAGATATGCCTTTCACAAATGTTTATCTAGTTTGTGGTCTGTGTTCTCGTTTTCCGTAAGTGTTCATCACAGAGTGGGAGTTTTTAATTTTAATGAGGCCTATCAATTATTTCTGTATGGATCAGGCTTTTAGTGTTTCATTTAAAATGTCACAGCTATATCCTTATTCTTTCATGTTATCTTTTAGGAGTTTTAAAGTTTTCCATTTTATTTTTAAGCCTATGATAGATACATTTTGAGTTAATTTTTGTAAAAGATGTAAGGACTGCATCTAGATTCATTGTTTTGCTTCTGTATATTAAGC
Organism: Sciurus carolinensis; assembly: GCF_902686445.1. Taxonomy (NCBI): domain Eukaryota; kingdom Metazoa; phylum Chordata; class Mammalia; order Rodentia; family Sciuridae; genus Sciurus; species Sciurus carolinensis. Next base: position 41,183,736 of record NC_062214.1, read on the forward strand.
TTATATTCTACAACCTTGCTATAATCATATCAGTTTCAGGAGTTTGGTTTTTTTAATCAATTCTTTCAGATCTTTTACATAAACAATCATAGCACCTGTGAACAAACATAATTTGAAGACTTCCTTTCAATTGGTATATGTTTTATTTCTTTTTCATGTTTATTTCATTAGTTAGGACTTTAAACATTTACTTTAAAATTAAGTTACTATATGACAACTGAAATGTAGTTTAAAAAATAATCATTGTTTCTAATATTTGTTATCTACCAGACACCTACCCAACATTTTATATGAGTTTTTCATTAACAACTGTATGAGGTGGGAACTATTATTTTTCATATTTTATGATAAGGAAAGTTATTCATTAAGTAACTTGCGCAAGATCACTCAGTCAGTAAGTAGCAGAGGCAAGGATCAACAACCAGGACTAACAGATTCTACAGTGTATGCCTTTAACTTTTATCTTGTATCAACTGAAGATATATTATGGGTTATGTTTTATATTAGTACTTTTTGAATACTCTTATTATTTAGTTACCTTGACAACTCTGAAAGGTAGTTATTTGTATCCTTGTTACGTATTGAGAACAATGAAGCTCAGGGAGGTTCAGTAACTTGCCCAATGAGACAAGGCAGTGTCATAGAACTAAGTTCAAACTTAAGGTTAGGTATGTGCTCTCATTTTTGGGTATGAACTAAGTTCAGGCCTAGCATTCAAACCCAAGTTTAGGTATGTGCTCTCATTTTGAAAACATGCCATTTGCTACTTTTAATACAGGTTTAAGTGGCCATTCAAAGCACAGCCATTGAGGACCTGTCAAGGACCAGATACTGTTCTAGATAACGAGGACGTAGAGGTGAACAAGGCAGTTGGAGTCTATTCTCACCAACTTAGCAAACTTAGCAACTTAGTAAAACATACACTCACATAAAAACATAAATACTTTAAAAAGAAGGACAATCAATCAATAAACAGGTGCTGAGTGTTGCAACCAAAAAAACAGGGGAATCTAGTGGGGACTGGTGGGATCAGGACTGCTATATCCCACCAGATAGAACAGGACAGAAAAGTCTTCTCTGAGGGGAAGATATCTGAGCTGAGGGAAGTAGTTCAAGCTCCTGGACATTCTGGCTGACTTAAATCACAATCAATAAAGAAATGAAGCTTTTGATTGGCACCTTAGAGTTTTAGACTGGGAACCCAAAGATGGAGAGCAATTTTTCATTTATACAGAAGTATATTTTATGTCCCTGAGCTATGAACCATCATGTCAGTACAGAAAGACATTTTACAATGGAGAAGGAGAAAAACAGCAGAGTAAAACTGTTTGATGACAGTGCAATGAGTCCTCCCTTTCCTCCTGTCGGCCTACGTCTGGATTTGGAAGTTGTTATTCTCCTTGGAAATACTTGTTTTAGTTTTGCTATCCTCTTAAACCAATGACTATTCAAGGAAAATGAAATGGAATTTTTCCCTTCAGTTGGTGACTCCCACTAATGGATGAGATCATAAAATAACAACTCACACTGGTTTAAGATTTTCATCGTATAAAATGGTTTCTTGACGTTTGTTAGCCTCTGGATCACAGAATTTACAACTCCTCTGATTCTGTGAAGCATCAGTATGGAATAGCCACCAAATTCCAGCTCAATCTCTTTTAACACTTTAACAGCCACTTAACACTCTTTGAAAATGCTTTGCTACTTACTGATGGTTGTAGTAATAGACTAATAACAGAAAATAGTCCCTGCTAAAGTGAATAAGCAGATAATCAGAAGAAAAGCTCAAAACATAAAAGAGAAAGAAAATGGTTCTATGGAGTATTTCTGTAATTGTTGACTATGTTTGATAATAGTTCTATTATTATACATCTTGCAAGATGAGTAGAGAATAGATGGAAAGAATGTTAAATTAAGCATGGAATTGCTAAGTATCTTTCTGATAGCCAAATGAATGAGGAAACTCCCAAAACCTGAGAAATTCTGCCTCTCAAAGTTTACTTTGAAATTGAAAGGGCTCATTCTATAAAAGTGTCTAAGCCAAACCATTCTATTGTTGGAAATTCAAGATTTGAGGGTAAAATGAACTGAAGCAGAATGAGAAACTGTTGTTAGGAGAAACTAGACTGTGTTGCAAGTACTGTTATCCAAAAAGTGAACCTTGGCCGTGGAGTGGTAGTGGGATATATCAATACTGACAGCCATTTCTAATACCTATATTTGGCAGATAAAGCATTTGAACCACCGAGACTTAAATGTGAAAATAACTCATCATTTAGTTCACTGTTCCCATTATAAAGGATAATACCCATAAATTCTGGGCATCCTATTACTGTGAGGAAAAGAAAAACAGACGAATTAGCCTGGCATTTGCGCTAAGCCCCTACGGACCATGTAAACATCTGGAGAATACCCACACCAGATAAGACTATCTTGTGGCTATGAAGGAGCAAGACAAAGAGAAAACAAAACAAAAACAAACAGACTAAATAATCCCATTCCACAATCAAGCCTGAATACAGACTAAAACATCAAATACTGTATAGATCATGAATATGATCAAATATTCTTTTCCATGCTAATAATCGTAAGTACTACTTTTTGTCATATTTAAAACCTTACCCTGTTCCTGTTTTCCAGATAAGAATTATTAATATACTAATCACAGAATGACCCCAGCATTCAATCAAGAACAAAGGCCTACTTTCTTGCATAATGTCCCAAATCACCTAATATACACTCAAATCCTCCTGCAACTTTTTAACAGTTTTTATTGAGATGCACCTATGGTTTCTAGGGTCCCTCTGTAGTCTATTTTTCTTTGTTGCAGGGAGTCAATAAATCTAACATTATTTTGAAAATAGGTATATTCCTGGGGGTCTTTGATTGGAAAGCACTGACGTTTATCTATTTTCTTCATATGCAGAAGCCCAGGGGATACACCAGGTCAGCTGGGGACTCTACAGCAGGTAGTCTTATAGTCAATAATCTGGTAGATATGTAAAGAAAACTGTAGCTATAAACCAAAGCCATACAAATCTGGAGAACTGTGCTCTTTTCACAATGATCCTATGCCTCTCATTTTTTTCACATTGTACAATAGCACCACCATGACTGAATCCTTCAAAGGAGCGGAACCACGACTGAAGACTGGGAAGGCTCACACACTTAGCTATCACATTTCTTCTGACCTATCTAATAGTGCTTTAGCAAATGAGGTGAAAATGGGAAAGAAAGAAAGAGGTGACCTTGGGCTGCTGCCTGCTCCGGTACTTTGAAAATGAACTTCATAGAAATTTTTCAGGTTTTTACTTCCAAAGGTGATTGCATTATTCTGGAACGCTTTATGGTTTTAGAGGATTTCATATGTTTTCCTTAATTACAGTTATTCCCTGAAATGACAGACTATTAGGATGATTAGTAGAATGTTTTCAAGTAGATAATGTTCTCTGAAATTAGTAACCCAAAAATGCACCTCTCATCAATGAACAAAAACAAAGCAAAACAAAACAAAAAACTCATTAATTTGGAGGCTAATTTGGGCAGAATGAATGGAATGGCAATGCAGCTTAGTTAACATTGTGGTGATAATCTTGAAAGATGGTGCTTCTCCAAAAGAGATGATGTTTTTTATAGGAAGACCCAATCCCATTTCACACTGACAGTGGACTGGTCAAGAGTCGGGCTTGTTCTGGAATACACTTGAGTGTGAGCTGAGGCTTTGCTACTTACTAGCTATGGGACCTTTATCTTCCCCAAGACACAACTTCCTTACCTGTAAAGTGGATATTAAAACAGAACTCACCTCACCAGCTGCTGGTTGAGAGGTAAATGGCATGATATTATAAGCATTTTTCACTCATGCTTTGTACTTAGTGAATACCAAGTAAGTACGAGAAAGCAGGTATTATGTAGATACATATGAAATTGCTGATATTCCACCATTTTTGAACTACCAGCAATGGCAGTTTCTTAACATTCAGTTGAACAGTTACTGTATCTACCTTCGAATACAGCTCAAAATAACCTATAAGGCAGAGACTAGTTGTTATTTCCCTGTTATATATACTTCTTTGCTGACATGTGCCCTGGACGACTGTCAGGGACAGATGGAACATGCAGAGCCTGGGAGGCACAGCACACGTGGGAAATGCTGAGAGCAGAATCCTCCAATGTCACAAGGCAGGGTCTGCCTCAATGTGCACAGTCATACTGAACTAGTTCCAGAGGGGCCAGGAATGCAACCTGAGAGCCACTCAAGTTAGAAATCTAAGATTCTGTGGCTCTCTGTGAACAAAGTACTAAGAAGCATTTGAATATGATATATAGAGCAATTACAGGATGGATTCTGTAAAAAGGGGCTTCAGCTATAAACAAGTGTTGGCCAGATACTATGTGTGGGAGTAGTTAAAACGAGTTCATCAATAAGAGAGGTCAGATTTATACTCCTCCACTTACCATCAGCAGATTCCCACCCCTAACTCTTATGGTGCAACATGTTAAATGTCTCACTTCTGGGTCCCTGCACCACCACCACCACCACCACCACCACCACCACCACCACCACCATCACTAGACACAACTAATATTCCTCTCTCCAAGGCAAGAAAATTAATCTCTAAAGCATCTTATGATAGAGACTTCTGGTCCTGTCCATCATTTTACAAAATAATTATTTTAACAGATTAAATATTTATAATTTGAAAAGTGTCAACATGGTGTCTTTATCCTTAATGCGGCAACATTTCATATTTTTTTTTCTGATAAACTCAAAACATAAGGTCCAAATTTTGGAATTATTTTAATAACAAAGAAGATCAAAATGCAATTAAATACTTGCTTAAAACACCACTTTACACAGATCTATGAGGGTGAGAAAGCTTTTAAAATTGTATTTCTGGGTTTTAATATTTTTTCAGATAATTCCTGTTAAGCAAACATCATGTATATTAGCTAATGCAGATGTGTCTTACTAAAATTCACCTTTCTACATGAGTTTCTATTTACATTATACTTCCAGATAAAATTCCATATAGGAATTTAAACCTATGGTTTTAGAGGAAAAAAAATGTTTCTGTTATCTTTGCATTCTTTAAAAATACCTAGCCTTGTCTGCAGCATACATTAGGAATTAACTAAATGTGTGTTAAATTAAATAAGTAGTTCAGGGAAAATAGCTGTGTTAGTTTTCACATAAAAGTACACTAAGTCAAGCAGTGACTTCTGATTCTAGAAGATCAAAAGAAAAGTCGTAATAGTCACAGGAAATAAATGCAGGAATCTCAGATTAATTTTCCATTAAAGCGAAGGTGAATTATGATTGCTCCTTGAAAAGAAGATAATGTTCTAAGATTTAACATTCAATATTAGGTGAAATCCACTTCTCTTCAAACGTAAGTAACTATTTTCCCAATGTGTGGAACTCTTTCTATATAGGCTAACATCACAGGTAAGGCGACCAAAGGGGACTGCTGTATATATGCAGTGCTATCATTTGTGTAAGTGCCTATATTTGAAAGACTTGGTGTCCATCTTGGACTACTGGGAGGTAGTAGAACCCTTAAGAAGTGGAGTCTAATAGGAACAAGTTAGATCATTGGGGGAGTGCTCTTGATGGGAACACTGGGGACCAGGGGCCCTTCTCATCTCTCTTTAGAGGTAAGCAGCTTCCTCTACCATGTGTTCCCTCTATCATGCACCACTTTACAACAAGGCCAAGTGACAATGGACTGAAGCCTCTAAAACTGTGAGCCAAAATAAACTTTTCCTCTTTTTACACTGATTATCTCAGGTATTCTGTTATGGTAATGGAAAGCTGATTAACACAGATAAAAGACATTACAATAAAACACTGTTAAGCAACATTTGATGACTTAACAATGTTAAGTGATAACATAGGAAATGCTAAAGAAACAAATGTGGGCTCTATCTGAAAGTACCAAGAATCAAAGAGTGCCTTGAACTTTGCTCTGACTCTGACAGTTGGAATGGAAAACCAAGGGTCACCAAGTGCTGCATTTGCAAATGCGCTGCATACAAAACACCCAATCTGTTATGGCACAGCTTGGCACCATGTGAGTTTAATCAGACAGCTGAGAAGCTAGATGTGACAATAATCTATTTTCTGTTAGTATATAAAAACAAGCTATCACTTTCCATGTTCCCTTAATGATAAAGGCTATGTGAGAGAGGGAAGGATGAGGTAAAGAAAACTCACTTGAAGCATTCTTAGTTGGTCAGCCAAGTCTAGAAGTTAGAGGGCCCCGTTTGCCACCTGACTGCAACTGCATGAGGAAACCCCAATACCCAAGTGAAAAACTGCCCCATTAAGCACCATCAGCTGCAAACTACAAGAGATAGTAATAAATTGCTATTTAAAGTCACTGAAAAAATAAAAATTAATTCTAGAGTTATTTTTAAAATTTATGTGTGATACAATAAAACCTCTGAGAGAACCTGACTGAGCAGGTTACCAAAATAATTTTTTCCTTGAGGTCAAATTTTTCACTTGGGCTTTAGGGTCATGACATTAGATGATTATTTTCAGAAGTGTGTAAAACTTCCAAAACTCAGTTTTGGAAGTAATTTATTAGTTTTGAGGCCTCTTCAAATGTACAACTTCACAGTCTTACTCAAATATAAGCACAGCCATACTCTGAAACTTGCACTTCCTTAGATCAGTTCTGTGTTATGAATCTCAGAATGCTAGAATGTCCCCCCAAGGACAGAAATTTACCAGTCTTCAACTTTTCCAAGTCCCTCATTTCTCCCCTTTAGCTCTCACTGGAACCTCCAGCCTCTAAGTACTTCCCCAATCCGTGGTTCACTGGAAGTAGTGGACCCTATGTGCAGACATCTTCAGCCAGGTGTCACTAAAAGAATCAACCTAATGTTTATGTAGCACTTTACAATTCAGAAAGGGCTCTCTCAAGCCCTGTCTTGTTGATTTCATTTTTAATACCAGAGGTCTTAAGATTCCCCTTAAAGAAGTAACTAAGGGAACTTTGAGAGGTCCCCTGAAAGCATGAAGACACTAGATCTGTACTTTTGTCTATTATCTGCTTCAATAGCTCACCATGGCAAGAGGGTGACCAATAGTTGAGAACTCCTGTGACCATGTCCTGTGATTCCACTGTTCTCAATGAAAACAGTTGGTCCATGCCTTGGCACAAAGATTCAGATTCCAGCCAAACAAGCAATTATGTTCCCCAGAGAAACAAATTAAATGAAGTAATCAACAATGTGTATTGGCAGGAAGACAGTCAGAAAAACAACAGTTGTGTTAAACTGAGTTCTTACATGTAGTTGGCTTGGAAGATTAAGTTATAATAAGTCCAATGAAGCCTAACTATGACTAAAATAGACACGCATCTTTTTGCTTCCAACTATCTTGAAAAAGTAACAATGATGCAATACTATAAATCTTCAGTTAATTAATTCCAAGTTTTCGGCATCAAGCTTTGCACCTCATCCTATATTACATACCATCTGTCTATGGTGAATATTTAGTTCTCACTAACATCCTGCTTCCCTACTCTTAGAATAAATGTATCTTCTTAAAAATCAGAAAAAAATGTTCTGCTAGACCACAGAGGGAATAAGGACTTGGATTTCAAATAAACTGATAATCACTGCTTTATAATTGATTGCTGCCATCTCCTGTGTTAAAAAAGCAGCACCTTCATAACTGTGAACAAAAATAATAATGTTTAATAGGAATAATTCTTATCAATCAGAAGGCAAATTTTCTACTCACAGAGGAAAAAAAAAAGCTTAATTCTCTTACCTCTAAGTGACTTCGCCTCTCAGCAATCACACGTTCATCTTTGTTTCCAAATAGTTTCTTTGGGGGGAATTCAAGGGCAGAAAGCTGAAATACATATTTTACAAGAGCTGCATTACTATTATACCCAGGATCACTGAGCTATCATTAGCTATTATTTGGAATCTCTATCAGGGGAAAAGAGAAAGAAGCTGAAAGGTTAAAGATGAAGGGTCCTGCCTCACTTTGCCACCAACCACGTGACTTTGGAGAGATCACGCAACCTTGGATCAGATTTCCCAAAGGTCAAATGAGTGGTGGAACTTGATTTTTAATGCTCTGTCTCATATCATGTATCAGACTCTGTGCCATATGGTGTTCTACAATTTTTGTTTTTTAGAACACAAGTTTATTCTTTTGGTCCCCTTCTTTACTTTTGTGTTGAGATGAGAATTTGAAAACTCAACCTACACACAACCAGAACGTTTTGTAAAATAGCTCTGAGATGACTGCTAAGGTTCTCTAAACATTCCACACTGCCTTTTTCTGGTTGCTATTGCAAATGAAGACTGCCCATGTGAAAAGAGGGCTTTTGGGGAAGCTCTCACTTTATTTTCCCAAAAGTGAATGTTCAGAATTAGTATTAACCTAGTATTGAAATTTCAGTCATTTTTCTTATGCTTTTCTTCTTGAATGTATAAAAATTATAATGAGAAGATACATTTTATTATAGGCTCCCAGGCTAGAAAGGACTCTATATAATCTGGTTAGAAACTACCCAGCCTGGGTTGCTTTGGGAGAATGAATGCAAAGCAGTAAAAACTGCTTTGTTGATGGAATTCACCATTTCCTTCCTTTCTTACCTTGTTGAGTCCAGACAAATTTATTAAGAAAAAATGAGCTTGGTGCAGTGGCGCACACCTGTAATCCCAGCAGCTTGGTAGTCTAAGGCAGGAGGATAGCGAGTTCAAAGTCAGCCTCAGCAAAAAGTGAGGCGCTAAGCAACTCAGTGAGTCCCTGTCTCTAAATAAAATATAAAATAGGGCTGGAAATGTGGCTCAGTGGTCAAGTGCCCCTGAGTTCAATCCCTGGTAGTCCGACCCCCCAAAAAAAAGAAAAGAAAAAAAAAAATTTTTCCCCACAATGTAGGGCACAATATGACACCAAATTCCTATTTTATACCTAAGCAAATCTCTAAGTTTATTTATATTTATATTGCTACAGCAAGTGTCAAAAATATAGCACATATATATATATTTAAAAAACACAGCATTAAAATATACTGGACATACAGGAAAGTGCATATATAAGGGGACAACGTGATGAATTTTAAAGATCTCATATAATAAGGGAATAAAGTGATGAATTTTCAAGATCTCCATATACCATGTGGCTAGTACCCAAGTGAAGAAATGAAATGCTGCCATCGCCCCAGGAACCACAGAGGCTGTTTCCAGTCACTCCCTCCCACCACTGCAAAGGTCAATGCTAGTCTGAATGACTTATAACAGCATAGTTTGAGTCTTCCTATTTTTGAATTTCATGTAAATGGCATCATGTAATATGAAGTCTTTAGTATCTACCTCCTTCTGCTCAACATCCTGTTTATGAGATTCATCTGTATTGTTATGTGTGGCGATAAATGCTCATTCTCATTGCTGTACAGTATTCCATTAGGTGAACCTTCTACAACTTATTTGCTCATTCTTTTGTTATTGAGACCTTTGTTCATTTCCAGATTTTGGCTATTAGGTACTGTGCTGTTCTAAACACTTGCCTATAGGTCTTATGATGGAGATCGATCTATCTATCTATCTATCTATCTATCTATCTATCTATCTATCTATCTAATCTATCTCCCATTCACTTCTGTTGGTTATACTCCTAGGAAGAGAAATGATGCTGGGTCATATGGTACACATACGTTCAGCTGTATCTGTAAATATTGAATGGTTTTTCTAAGGTGTGTGTGTGTGTGTGTTTATTAACTGACATTCCTATCAGAAGTGACTGAGAGATCCAGTCACCAACGCTTATAACTGTTGGCTTTTTCATCTTAGTGTTTCTGGTGGGTGTGGAGACATTTCTATTATGGTTCACATTTGCATTTCTTTGATGACTACTGATGCTGAATATCTTTTCATATACTCATTGATCTTCTTGTTAGTCACTTTGGGGAAGTGTCCATTCAAATCTTTTGCCCATTTTAAAATTAGGAGTCTGCTTTTTCCTTAGTAATTCTCTTTTTCATGCTCTTTTTAAAATGTTTTTTAATCTGTTCTTTTTAAGATATACACAGCAGTAGAGTGTATTTTGACATTTTAGACATACATGGACTATAACTTATTCTAATTAGGATTCTATTCTTGTGGTTGTACATGATGTGGAGTTTCATGGTGGTGGATTCATATATAAATATAGGAAAAGTTAAGACAGTGGAATGAAGTGGATGTAACTTTTCAGACTCTTGAAGGTGCTGCTGATGACTTTTTCAAAGTTAACTGTCAGTTGGGCTGATATTTGCTCCTTTCATACTCCAGTGCTTTTTACTTTTGTCTTGTATTGTCTTTTTACTTTTGTCAACGTATTGGGGATTGAACCCTGCCGTGCTTTACCACTAAGCTACATTCCCAGTCCTTTTTATATTTTATTTTGGGACAGGGTTTTTCTAAGTTTCTCGGCTGCCCTTGAAGTTGTCATGTTCTTACACCATTGGGCTTATAGGAGTGTGCCACTGCACTTGGCCTCCAGTGCTTTTTCTACCAAAGCAGAGAAACCTTGTAGTGGGTGGTGCTACCACTAAGGGATGGATTTCCTCTCCTCCTTTTCTCACCAGTGCTCTGATTTTGTTGGAACTGTTAATCACTGCCTAGCAGCCATACATTCATATTTCTGGCTTTAGTACACTTAAAGAAGAGTTGCTTTCTTTAATCTTTATCCTAGATCTCCAAAGGCTTCACACCAGCTTCTATACACTGCAGATATCCTTTATCTCATTGTCATAAAAGACATAGAGTCAGTCCTGATCGATTCTTCATCTTGACTTTGCAACTCACACTTAATTTTAAAATCAGTTTAAGATAAAATGCAAATTCACTGGCACTGAGATAAGACAGACTCAGTTTGAATCTCAGCTTGACCAACTAGCTAATTAACTGTGTTCGTCTGAACCCGAGTAATCTCAGTTGAAACACACACACACACACACACACACACCAAACCTGACAGTTTTCTGTGAAGATTTAGTATAGAATGGTGAACAGACCTTACCCATAATATTTGTTGTCAGAGATGGGTAATGACTCAGAAAGCATTATGCCTGCATGCCCTCACTCTCTCTCTGCATCTACTAGGCTGGTGATGTGGCTTCAAAGAGCAGAGGACTTTCTGGATTCTGGCCTTATTGGCACAAACACTTTTGCCCGTGTTGCTGCTCAGAGATGACAGGTACAGCAGGGATAGTCTTCTGAACTTCACCCAGCCTCAATATCATCTTATACAAATGTGCTCCCCACTGAAGCAGTGATGCTGAAAGCTTGGCAGTTGGTTGTTTTGTTAATTTTTATGTGGCTGATGAGGTGATGTAGCTTGTGAGGAGAAATTTATGGTCACATTCATGGGCTGAACCAGAAATTGTACACCAAGGATTTCAGGCATCTGAATCAGGTAAGGAGCAAGCGTTCCCATTTCCTTGAGTGGTACTCCCGATTCAGATGGAGGTTAATATTTTGTGCTATTAATAATCAACATATGAAACAACCATGTATAAATTATGGGCAACTATGTTGTTCTGATTTTAGGAGGAAAAGAAAAGATTAACTTTAAATGACTTTCAGGCATATAATCTTACGGACAATGAAATTCACAACAGTTTAACTATAGAGATTAGGAAATGAAATTCCAGAGGTAAGCGACTTAGATTCAGGGTATCAGGTGCAAAGTCAAGAAGAAGAATCAATCAGGACTGACTCCACGTCTTTTATGACAATGAAGTAAAGGGTATCTGCAGTGTATAGAAGAAGCTGGTGTGAACTCTTTGGAGATCTAGGATAAAGATTAAAGAAAGAAATGATTCTTTAAGTGTACTAAATCAGAAATGGCTTAGTACACTTAAATGTACTAAGTGACTAACAGATGGGTAGCATATAGAGCATAGATACAAGTGTGTGGCTGCTAGGTAGTGATCAACAGTTCCAACAAGAGCTGCCAATGGAGCACACTGTACCCCAACAAGGGAACACGAGAACCACAGGGACTGGCAAGAGCAGTGGGGAATGGCAGGAAGAGGGAAGGATCTGGAAATGAGCTCCCTGGAGGCCCATTTTAGGACATATAAACCAAGTTAGTTCCAATCACCTTACTCCTTTCTAATTAAAAGATAAGAATAATGATGGCTCTCCTTACAGGTAGTTAAATGGAAGGAGAAAAGGAATAGAAACAGAAGTTCCAATGTGATTCAGATAGAAATGCAAGCTGTTGGGCCCACATCCTATTAGTGGGGCCAGGAAAAGAACAAACTGAAGTAGAAAGTCAAATCCACAATGCAAAATATATAGAAAAGAAATGACTCCATTAAAATAACTACGTTTACATCAGAAACTGCTTTCTAATTGCAGCATAAGAGAACTCATTCCCTCTGATAGTGTGGAAACTACCTATATTTCTCCCTTTCTGAGAACTTAATGGTAATGTTTAGGTCTTGCTATTTATTAAGTCAGGTTGGATGAGATGAAATTTCCAATTCTTTAAGTTAAAAAGTACTGGATTATCAACCATTTCATTGAGGTATACCTTGTAAAAGATTCTGACACTTTAAAGTGACTGCTGGGGGTCACTTAAATTTCCATCAACTGTATTTTCTGCCAAGCGAAAGTATTCTTATTTGATGGGTTACTGAATGGCTATATCTAAATGAATCTATTTCAAAAGAATACTTTTCTTTAAAATGCTAAAATTCAAAAAAACAAAACAAAGTATATTAGAAAGTATACAACATTAAAATAGAAAAGGAATTGGAATAGCAGTCAGGAAGCCATTTGGAGAACAATACACTGTTCTCCCTTATCGATAATTTTGCTTCCCAGTTTCAGTTATCCTCAGTTTGAAAATATCAAATGGAAAATACCAGAATAATGCATAAGTTTAAACTTGCACACTACTCTGAATATTGTGATGAAATCTCACTCCTTCCTGCCCAGGCTACAAATCATTCCTTTGATCAGTGTATCCATGCTGTATATGCTACCCATCTGTTAGTCACTTAACGGCTATCTTGACTGTTATTAGATCAATTGTTCCAGTATTTCTTGTATTCAAGTAACCCTTATTTTACTTAATAATAGCTTGAAAGCACCAGAGTAGTGATGCTGGCAATTTAGATATAGTAAAAAAAAATCTATAATGTACTTTCTTTAAATGAAAAGTCAAAAATTCTTAAAAAGGAAAAAAAAAGGTATGCTGAGATTGCTAAAATTGGCAGATTAACATTTTGAAAGTGTGTGAGAGAAATGAAGGGAGAGGGAAAGAGAAGAGGTGAGAGAGAGCAAGAGTGAGAACACACATAAACACAATAATTTAACTTTTATTACAGTATATTGCTCTGATTGTTCTATCTTATTATATTATTGTTGTTAATCTCTCACTGTGCTTAAAAGTTAAACTTCATCATAAGTATGTATATATAGAAAAAAACATATAATGTCAGTACTATTTGTGTTTCAAGCACCCATGGGGTCTGGGAACACATCCCCCATGTGTAACAAGGGACTACTAAATAGTTGCTGACATAGAACATTTATAGTCATATTCCTGAACCTATCCTTCAGCAGAGAAAAAAAGATAGTTATCTTAACTTGGATTGGCTTCCTTGGCTCAAATAAATAAGTGCCTGAAAAATGGGAAAAGACAGAGGGCCCTGGTGCTGACCTGCTATCTAACTAGAATGGGAAGAAAGAGAACAGAGGCAGGAACTGCTGTTTCATTCCGAAAATGACAATAATACAGTAAAAATCCTGTAAGAAGCCCAGGGAAGAAGACAGGCCTGAACTTTCTCATTCTACAAGTGCAAAGGTATTGCTTCATCTGTATTAAAACAATCCTCCTCAGGTTTCATTTCTGAATTTTGAATTAATTAAACTACCTAAAATGCTTTAAAAATAAACAATTTACCAAGATCAAAAAAGCAACTGGCCAGGACACATAATTATGCCTGGAGGTCCAAAGGAAAAAACAAGAACAAAGAAACTTCCATTTGTTGAATATACTGCTGTTTGAAATGCAACATTTTTAACAAATTAAGAATATATGAGAGAGGTTCATAGAGGAAGTGATCCTGAATCATCCTTGATGTCTCAACTCATGTCCCACAAACATCTTTTGTTTGCTTGTTTTGATTTCTCATGTTAAATAGAAAATTCTAAAAAAAATCAGCAATATTATCTATAACTTTTCATTTCCTCTCAAGTACTTGTATTTGCACATTTTCATTTTTATTGCCTCCATATTTCTAATCTAGCAGAAAGTCTAGATTTGATTTTCATGAGAAGTACTGTCAGGAACAATCTGTGGATGGAGAGACTCCTCTTTGATTTCCTTTGTAACCCGTGAAAAAGGAAATACAGTGTTCTATATTTCAAAAAATTAAAGTCCCTGAAGCTCTGTAGTCCTCACAACAACTAAATTCTAAATGGATTCAGGTAAGTATTTATGATTTACATACAATGTTCAAGATACTTGGCATTCAGTAATGAGTGAGAAAGAATTTTCTTTCTTTCTATAAGATACCATTTTCATAAGGAACAAGCACCATCATTACTCCTTATAACTTGTATGAAGAGAGTCTTGTGTTGAAAAGTATGATCAGGACAAAAATAATTTTCTATAAACCATAAAAATGGGTGAGCATTTCTGGTTAAAGATGGTGGTACAAAGGTTTTATCTGTGCCCTCTCCTCCTCCAAAAGTACTAGAGGCAAAACCAAAAAACAAAAAGTAAACAAAAAACTGCGAAGGAGGAAGGAAGCTCTCATAGTTCAAATTGCCAGGCAGGCAGCACCTGGGCCTGCACCTTGGAGAGGGGAAGAGAGGAGGGGGAGATGAGGGGCTTCCCAGAAGCCTCTCACAATACCTTACTCTTCTCCTGGACTTTTGGCACCACAGGCCAACCACCACAGTAACCACCCAAACTCTCAGGCATCCCAACTGCACTGGGACTACTATGTCTAAGTCTGGAGGATAAGAAAGAGGTAGGGGATGCCCACATCCAGGAGGAAGGTAAGAGAAGCCTCCGCCTCCAGTGTCAGAGGGAGGCATTAGGCTTTGTCATCCACAGCCACTGATTCACAGCCTTTGTGAAAACCAACTGACAAGAGAACAGATGTCTCAAGTGAGGGTGGTGGTGGGGGGACTAATGGAAAACATTTCAGAAAAATTCTAAGGAACTTTGGATGGGTATGCCATAGTTTGCTACCTTCTCCTCTCCAGTATCTGCCCCTTTCTTCACTCCATGCTACAATGGTGTTTGCCCAAAAAAATCAGTTTGCTTTACTTGAAGATAAGAATAATAGGAAAGACAGTAGACTGAATTGGACATAACTTTCCTATGCTCATATATAAATACATGACCAGTGAAAAACTCCACATCATGTATAACACTAAGAATAGGAGCCTAATTAGAGTAAATTATACACCATGAACGTATAATACGTCAAAGTACACTCTAGTGTCATGTATATCTAAAAAGAAAAAAACTAAAAAAATTCATTTTTTAAATTAAAAAAAAATGTGCACCACTTAAGGATTGACCAAAGTTACTAAGGAAAAATTCAGACAAGTAATTGTTCAGAGCCACAGAAAATCACTATAAAAAAGAGCCAAGGGGCTGGGGAGATAGCTCAGTCGGTAGAGTGCTTGCCTTGCAAGCACAAGGCCCTGGGTTCGATCCCCAGCACCAAAAAAAAAAAAAAAAAAAAAAAGTGCCAAAAGGAACAAGTGAATCACAATTTGAAAGGAGAAAAAATAAGGGGGGAAAGTGGGTAGGACAAATGAGCCAGTTCTGGGAGGGGTGGCTGATTCTAAGACTGAACCAGGGAAAACAAAAGATGAGCCAGAAAGAGCTTATAGAGTTAGATAGTAAGGAAGTGCTCAAACTCAAACACAGTGATGCGGTGGTCTTGAAGGAACACCAGCATCAACTGAAAGAGCTCCTAATGGCCAAGGATAGAATAACAAAATAAGAAAAAAGACTAGCATTTGCATATAACCCAAAATATAATGATTGAATAAACTATTAAACAAATAAATATATCGGGAAGAACAGACACGTTTCCATTCAGAATAATTCTAAGTAATTTGTGTAGATGCCTCATTCTCAGGGAAGTGTAGTCTATCTCCCCACTCCTAAGATATGTGCTATGCATAAGACTTCCATTCCAAAAGCACAGCACATAGAAAGGTGGTGGTGGGGGACAAGTAAGTTTACAGTGGAGAAACCTCAGCCAGGTGATCAAGGGAATATCCACAGTTGATGAGTCATGCTGGTGTACAGCTTTGACGTTACATGATCTTTGACGTTATATAATCTTTGGCATTATTTAACCACCTACACACTCAGGCATCCCAGCTGCATTGGGGTCACTGTCTTTGACATTTCATGATCATTCTGGGAACTTACCTACTATGTTGTCTCCCTCTTCCAAAACCATAAACTTCATTTACTCATGAGAAAACATCAGACAAATCTCAAATGGGAACATTCTATAAAATACTGACCAGTTACCATCAACAGTGTCAAAGTCATTAAAAAAAAAAAAAAAAGTATGAGAAACTGTCACAAGCAGGAGGACCCTAAGAAGAGATAAGTTAATGTAATATTATATCCCAGATGGGATCCTGGAACAGAAAAAAGACATTCAGTGAAAACTAAGGAAATATGAATTAAGTATAGACTATGGTTAATAATTATGTATCAAATTGGTTCACTATTTAAAGGTATTCTACTAATGATAAAATACATTATTAATAGAAGTTGGGAAAGGTATGTCAAAACTTTTTGTATTATCCTCATCTTTTTTTTGTAGTCTAAACCTATTCTAAAGTGGGCTTTCTGGTTTCTGATCCTATATGTAAGGAACTTGGAAGTCATCACTCCTATACAGCAAGAAAAAAGCCGAACCAAACTGAAAATCAACAACTCTTCTCACATCCAGGAGAGAAGTGAGGTCACAGGGCAAGCTACTGACCCAAACTGGAGAGACAGATGGTGGATACAGAGACTCACAACTTAACCTGGCACAGAAACCCATAGGTGGAGCCAACAGTGGTAGGAACACTTTGAACTGTAATTCAGGAATTGCTGGAGGCTCTGTATAGACTTGTATGAATGCTAAAAATGGCTGAGAGGGTGGATAATCTTAGGGGGCCATTCTCAACACTTTTGTGGGTTTTAATGCCAGTAAGCTCCACCAGGTTCTCACTGCATATGGGAAAAAAATCCATATAGCATCTGGCAGGAGGAGGAAAATGCAACCATTCTGAAATATTAACAAGAATTCTGCTCTCCTTAATAAGGCCTGTCCTCAAGGGAAACTGGCTTACCAGAACATAACCACCTTGGGTTCTACCAGAGTCCAGTTGATTGTGTGTCGGGGGGGTTGGTGGGTGGGGGTAAGGTCAGTAAGATTTACCAGACTGTGTGTGTGTGTGGGGGGAGGCCCAACTGGAGCTCACTAAAAGACCTAGACTTAACACAGTAATCTAGAATACTTCCCCACTACACACATATTACCATCACAATAGGGTTGCCATTGACAGAGGATCAAAACTGAGAACTGCAAGCCTCAGACTTCATGTAAGGAGTCTCCAAGAAAGCCCAAGGTCACAGAGGAGAGAAAAGCAAAAACACCAGAGCAAAGTTTACCACCTAGAAACACAGTTACAAACAGTTAAGCACAGCCTACAGCCTCTTTAGACAAACAAACCTCACACTACAGGTCAATCTACATTCCTTATCCTAATACATCATGCCAAGCTTTCAACACAAAATATTACCATGCTTATGCTTAAAGGCAAAAATACATGTTTTTCTTAAAGGCAAAACACAGTCTAAAATTATTCTGAAATTTAAAAAAATTAAATGAAAAAAAAAAATTGGTACTTTTGTACTTCGTCTCCCCATCCATCCCCAACAAAAGTGAGCCAGCAAAACTGAAGAAATGAAGAAACAAAAAGATTAGTGGAATGAAAGTCCTAGCAGAAGGAACAAAATTGATTAACAAAATAAAAACACAGAATAGCATATAGAAAATACAACTGAGAAAATAATAGTACAAAATGAAATATGCTAAGGAAAACAAAAAAGGGACCCCAGAAATTTATAACTAACTAAAGTGTCTTTCAAGCACACATGCCACAGAAAGACATTCTCAAACAGACAGGAACTCTGGTAGTATACATCGAGGTGATTCTTTAAAAAACATCCTGGATAACCAAAAATATCCAATCAAGAGGCAGCACAGTATGAAGATCTCAGGAATGAGGAAAACATTGTAAATACTCACTATGCGGTAATTACATAAAATTTATTAAAAAACAAATAAGAATTCTATAATTTTTGACAATGTAAAAATAATGACTTTAAAATTGAGAGATAGGAGTAAATAAAACTAATCTTATCTCTGTCAGAAAAGTCATGATTATGAAATATAAACATATCATCTGAAAACTGGTGGCTTTATAATCTTTTAAAATGTTTTTTATAATCTTTTTTCTTAGTCATACACATTTTAGAGGACATATCTTGTGGTGGAGAAACTTTAATTTGAAGTTCAGCAAATTCTATGGTTTTACTTAATTTTCTTTCACTCTTAAATTCAAGCAAAATTAAATTTAATGTCTATACTTATTAATAGCATATCTAGAAGGAACAAAATGTTTTAAGGTCATTTTATTCTTTTCACTTATTCTTCTATCACTTTATATTCTTTTTTTTTATCAATTTATGCATCCAACCTTTTATCTGGGCCTATTCATTTTCTAAATGAATACTTAAAATAATGTTCATTAAATGGTAACATTAATTATATTTAGAGAATGACTTTGGGTAATCTGCTGCTTTCTTCTTGTATTTCCTTCTATTATGTGAAATTTTTATAAATGAGCATGCATCATTTTTATAGAAACAGTAAAAAGTGATTATTCTTTTCCCAAATTTAATGGAACAGTTAAATTAACACCATATGTCTTTTTCTTTAATAACCTGCGATTTGGGGCAATTGGATTCCAAGTCTCAGCAAATAGTGGTTGAATCATGTTGGGCAATGTGTAAAATCTCTCTAGTTCCTAGTTTCATTATCAGTTAAAGGGAAGAAACTGAACTGAGATGTTTTAAGTTTCCTTTCAGCTCTGAAATTCTGTAACTTGGATTCTGATGATTAAAATCTCTCAACACTGAGTTACAAGAAGCATTTTAGATACCACGGAGATATTTCACCTATTATCTTGGTTGTACTGTACTGCTTTTGAGGAGTGTATCTTACTTCCTGCAAAATCTCCATATACTCCTTTGAAGCAAGGTTCAGATGTGTGCAAGGAAAATGGAGTTTAATATAATAACAAAACATGTTACTTTTCAAGAGGTTATAGAACAGAAAAAGGACAGGCACAAAGGGGATGCAGTATTCATGAGAAAAACCTTCAAAATGGCCTCTTTTCCTGCTGTAGTCATTATCCTTAGAGCAGGAGTGGGAAATGATGCAAAGATGCTTGAGCTCTTATGGGAAAACTGTATATTAGCGTTAAAAATGATGACTGAAGTCAAATAAATGGGATATTTGTGGGAGATATCATAAGCCTGGAGAGTGCTGGAAGAAATTTTAACAACAGCCCTATGGCCTACTTTGCATAATTATGAAATTTGATTATGCAGAGTAAAACATAGGAAACAAACAAATGGGGATTAAAATAGCACATTTTTTTTGCTCTAAGAGAAACATAATGACAAGCTTGCTCTGCAATTCAGTAAATAAAACATATTCTAGAGACAAAAGGACTGAAATAACAGCCATTAGAAAAATGAAATCAGTAATTTTGAGGTTCACTGATTTCCTATGAAATTTGTCTTTCTCTTCTTCAGTACAAGTAGAACCTAAATACTAAGTGATTAGCCTCTAAGGTTTATGTTGAAAAATAGATAGGAAGAATTAGCAAAGAGTATGATAATCAATTCGTTACTTAAAACTAATACAATCATTTTATGTATTATTTGTGAATCCCAAGTTTAGGAAAATGGAAGCACTGAGAATCCATTCATCTAACAAGTTCAGGAGCTACATGTACATGTATGCTTGTTAGAAATACTGTTGGCATTTCCTCTGGTGATATGGCAGTATTTCTTGATGATCCCAGAAACAGTGATATTTTCATCTACAAGTTGATTGTTCTCTGATTCCTAGTGAACTGACACCATCCAATTTTCTTCTAAGAGTCGTCAAGCTCAGTCCTGACTTCAATGTTTATTACATTAAGAGGAGGTTGGCCAGTTTGCTGCCATCAAGACGACGGATTAAATGTAATTGAAAAGTTTGCTTACATTAGAAGCTTTTCTCTTTTAGCCAAGTTCACTTTTTAGGTTGGCCAGATCCTGTATTAAGTCCAGGTGGTCTTGAAGGCAACAGACTGCATAGGTTTTAATAAATGGCAACTTTATTACTTTGGATATAAATAACAACGGTATTAAATATAGAAAAGAAATTAAAATGAAGAACAAAAGCCTTGCTTATCTTCTAAGATTTTCAACAATTAAGTAGTTAAAACTGGATTGGAAGTCACTGAGAAAAAAAAATATGGAGAACTAATAAAGTTGTGGAGTCTTTACTAATAAAAGGAAGATATCTGACTTCTGTTAACACTTGATAAAAGTGTACTTTATTGAAATTCCTCATTTACTAGTCATTTTCTTTACTCCAGTTTTATGATACTTGGCTACTTAACTAGCACCCAAATTTTATAGACGGGAGGAAAAAATTTTAATGTGGCACTCTAATTGGTTACATCAGCTATAACCTGTCTTTTGCGAGTCTATATACCTACATATAAGTGGCAGTTTCTGAAACATCTGCACACTACAGGTTTGAGGCTATAAATTTCAGCCACTCCAGCTTTTGAGAAATGCAAATAATGAAAACTCATCAAAAGGCTGCCATAATTCTCACAGCTGACTAGATGGAAGCATTTTTGACTACTCAAAATTAATAGCAGCTCCCAAGGCCTTATAAGAACAGCTGTCACTGAGAAATATACTCACAAACAAATAAGCAATTCTCTTCCAAGTTTGATTTGTTAGAGGCATGAAGCAGCAATTGTTAAGGACAACCAAGATGGGTTATTAAGAAGCAATGAGCTACCTTAAGACCATCAGAGGTCTAAAGTCCATGCCACACAATACTTGTGAGCCACCTGCTCTCTGCCTTTCTCAGGACTTGTCACATACTACGCTGTCATGAAATATGTGCTGTATGAAGAAGCAATGCAGGAATCTTTGTTGGTGGTCCAGAGAAGCCAATAATTAAAACTAGGACAATATTATGGTCTGGATGTGAGGTGTGCCCCAAAAGCTCACATGTGAGAAAATTCAAGAAGGTTCAGAGGAGAAATGACTGGGCTGTAAGTCCTTTAACCCAATCAGTGATTTAATCCCTTGATAGGGATTAACTGAGTGGTGACTGAAGTGGTAGGGTGTGACTGGTGGAGGTGGGAATTGGAGGAAGGCTTTGGGTATATATTTGTATCTGGCAATTGGATCTCTCTCTGCTTCCTGGTTATGATATGAGCTACTTCCCTCTGCCATACTCTCCTACCATAATATGATGTTCAGCCTCACCTTGAGCCCCAAGGAATGGAGCTGGCCTTTTATGGACTAAGACCTCCGAAACTGTGAGCCCTCAAATAAAGCTTTTCTCCTTTACAATTGTGCTGGTCAGGTCCTTTAGTCCCAGCAGCAAAAAAGCTGAATAAAACAGACACATCTTTAATGGAAGATGCTGTCCTCTTGTCACTGAAGTACTAAAACTTGGAATCGTTCTAGGTATAAAATCATACTTGGAAATGTAGTTAGGACTGCATCAATTTCCAGTTATATTTGTATAAAGATTGTAGCTTTTCCACATGAAGTTCTCATTCTTCCCAAAACCAGTGTCAATTTCATTCAGGCAAGAGCCAGTGAAAATAGATCTGAGAACATTCATGTATGCAGCAACAATTTTTGAAAGTAAGAACATCCAGATCTGTGAATATTAAATATTGCAATTTTAAGAATATGAAGTTGAACCAACGCAAAGGCTTGTATTTTTCATCTCTTAGTATGATGCTAATTGTCTCTTTCAGGAACTAAGGCATGCCAGAAACTTGTCATTATAATTACATTCAATAGAAGAAAAACAATTTCTGGTAGTCTAGTTAACATCCATGGGGACTTGCTATGCAACTGATTTTTATAGGGAATGGATTTTCTCATCTTTGATCTCATCTAGAGCATTCTGTATATTTCCCCTTCTAGAATGAATGCTGTCATGAAGAACACTGTTAGACAAAGAATGTGGGGCCAGGAATCAGGAGACATGAATCTTGCCCATTCCAAGGTCTTAGAGTGACCTTGGAG
The DNA here is from genome assembly GCF_902686445.1 of Sciurus carolinensis. Lineage (NCBI taxonomy): Eukaryota > Metazoa > Chordata > Mammalia > Rodentia > Sciuridae > Sciurus > Sciurus carolinensis. The sequence goes on from NC_062214.1 coordinate 41,206,150, forward strand.
AAAACTCTCTTTAGGTGTTTGATCTTTCTTGTCTAAAATGAAAAACTGGACTACTCATTAAGTCATCAAGGCCCCTTGGCAGGTGGACATTTTTACTGTGGATTCCAAGTCCACTGCTATACAAGTATCCATGCTTGTTGCAAAGAAGAATGTGATATAAGTCTATGTCTTCGGTAATTGAAGAGACATTTCTTCTTCATTGTTCAGGTCTGAATGAGTCTGTTATTAATGTTGACAAGATTCAAGACTATCTGTCACTGTATATCACTTCTTTGATTTAATGATCTATAATAATGAAAAAGCAACTAATGTTCCCAAAGTGAATGAAAGAGAAAGGACAAGAAATATCTTAATCAGTGGTCCAGGGAGCATCATTGTTGGGGGATGCTCAATAGTCCTGGGACCCACCTCAGATTTACTGAAGCACAATTTCCTAGTTGAGGGCCTGAGTTGACATATTTTGGAAAGGCTTCCAAGGTAATTCAATACTCTTTACTCCTTTACCCACCCTTGAAAGTAGTGATTTAAATACTGTTTATCTACCAGGTGGAGAGAATAGTGTAATACAAACCACAAAGTGAAAAACCTGGGCCTCTGATAACATACCAGGTCAGAAAGCTGGAGGCCTTCTATTTTGCCTACATAGTTATTTGCTATTAAAAAATTCAAAGAAGCTGAAAGCTTGGTGTGACTAAATTTATCTAAGGCTCACTGGATGCTGCCTATGGCTATGGTTGGTATCGTTGTAATTTGGGTGGTGAGCAGATTTGCAATTTTTATATTAAATTTGGAATGCTAGTTATAAAACAGTCTAGAATACATTTCAATGTTAGATGGTAAATAGTTATCAAAGACAAATATGAAGCCAGTAGCCAGTTTCTTTTCCTGTCTTTCTTTGGTGCTACATTGGGGAAATCGCTTGGAGAATACAGAAGGTGATAAATGGTTCCATCAGCATGAACTGAAAGTCCACATACAAATTAAATAACCTCTTGCCTAATTGTTTCCTTCCCTCCCATTGGTATTTACGGGGCACCCAGAGAATGCCAGAACAATTGCTCCAACACAGTAGTCTTCCATTTTCACTCAAAGTCTCTCAAAATATTTCTCTAACTCAGCTTTACAGGGAGAAGGAAGCCCCTTTAGGGATGCATCTGACTGAGGCTAATTGTGTTTGACATTTGGATACTCTAGTGACTGATTTTTTTCACAAACTGTGATGACTTAGTTATGATATATAGGCAGGCAGCGTGGCCTATTCAATGTAATGTATATTCTCACCAGGCATGGACATTAAAAGTTCCCTTAACACTTGTTTTGACTACATTTTACTAGACTAAATGCCCCATTTTCATTGTTCATTCTTTGGCTTCTAAGCAGACCAACACAAAATTGCTTCAGAATCACTTCTAGCCAAGAACATTATAAAAAAGGTCCTCAATGATTAATTCCAATTAACCCCTTTCACTATGAGAATAGTCTTCTAAGAAGTTAGGCACTGGTCTTGGCCTACTCCTGTAACTATAACAAAATACCTTAGACTGAGTAATTTATGAATAAAAGAACTTTATTGCTCACAGTTCTTGAGGCTGAAAAGTCCAAGATAAAGGGGAAATCAAATCAGGTGCCTGCCACCTTCTGTGTCCTTATACAGTGCTAGAGGGGAGATAAGCTCTCTCAGTTACCTTGTATTAGGGCACTAATCCCTTTGATCAGAGCTTCACCCTCAGGATCTAATCACCTTCTAAAGTCCCTACTTTAATAGCAATAAATTTGGAATTAGATATTCAGACATAAACTTTGGAGATACACAAACATTTAGTCCATAGTAATTTCCATGAGGTTTAGCACTCAGAAGGGAGAACTCTTTATTAAATGTACTAAAATAAAGTTCTTTCAAAAATTAGTGGTTGGCATCACTGAACTTCCGAGAAGAGTAGCTCTTTCAAAGAGCCTCTGACTTTCCTGTCCCAAGTCTTATAACTTTCTTAAATACATTCAGAGACTATAAGACCAGTTATCCAAAAGCCACAGGGGGATACTAGGTCTTTACTATTGATTTTAATGGTTAAAAAAGGAATGTGGTTTTAAAAATTTTCCTTTTTCTCTTCAACTTCTAGATAGGCTAGGTTTCTGTATGGAAGACTCTCAGACACGGTGATCTGGATTCACCAGTAAACTTCATGCATATTAGACATAAACAGTAACTCTACCTCCTCTTCAAAGAAACAAAAAGGAAACACTTAACAGGGTTTTGTTCCTGAGAACCAAAACTTGATTGATATTTAAAAGGCTTACACTCATTTTAATGGAGTCAAAAAATACATGGTTTTCATACAGAAAAAAGAACACTGCAGAAAAGGTCTGCGTGATAAAATTTCAAAGACATGCTAATCTGGCAGATGCTGCACAATACTTGATAGTTACTTTCGATAACTCATTTTATCTAAGGCTCTCACAATCTTTTACAAACTGGCTGTGGCATTATCATTTTACAGATGTGGAATTTGAAAACACAGGATTTAATTTGATTAAGATTCCATAGGAGGTCAATGAAAGGGAGCAGAGAATGAAAACCAGAAGGAGCTATTGTCTTGCATAGTACATGTCAGTACATTAAGAGGAAAAATTAATTTGAAATAAAAGGGGAAGCCTATTTGGAATCTGGAAGAAACTGCTAAGGTTAAGAAAAATGAATAACTAAAAATAAAACAATAATTTTAACCACCGGAATAATGTAGCATCTCCAGTGGGAAGTGCTCAGTGCACTCACACAGCACACCTGAAAACAGAACGGGTGTGCACTTGCAAACAAGCTAAGACTGTGAGCAGCTGATCTGTTCTTCTGCATAGAGGGTAAAGAACTTAGTTTTCATTTTTCCTTCACAACATTTTGTCACTGTACAATAAAAAACAGATTACAGTTTTCTTAGTTTTCTGCTTTTTCCTTGTCCTCCACCCCTGACTTACAGTTTTATAAAAGTCAGGGGATTCTTGCCTTGCAATTCATTAACTCATTTTGCTTGTAATAACCCTAAGTTCCTTCTATTTTCTTGAGAGACATATATTATGTGATGGACAGCTCCTTATAGTTTTAACTGGTCTGCGACCCAAGTGTACATAAAGCATCCCTGAGGGGTCATCAGCTGACCAGCATTGTTCTTTTATGGAAAAATTATAGCAAATAATGAACTACAGGAATTTGAGCAAACAGGGAAATTAGGAGACCAGTGTGATGGGCTGACAGATCTGGCTCCATGGGGATGTTAAAGGCCAGACTATGGGGGAAATGACTGGACAGACTCCATTTTGCTCTGAGACTCCATGTTATGTAGGAAATAAGCTTCTCCCATGGGAACACCCCACCTCTGTACCCATCATCAGTTGCTTAGCATGATATGGTTAGCAATACAAAATAACAATTCTTATGTAAAGAAAAATTGCTCTCTTTTGAATCCTATTGCTCCTAAACAATGTACCATGTGAATGGTGATTATGTGGATGTTAGTAACCATTCTTTAGTTTGTACCTAGGTAAGGGTCATTTTGACCCACTTCTCCCTCTGTTGATCTCATGGTGTTAGTTTGTAATTTCAAATCATAGCAACACTTATGATTGATGTGATTTTTGGTATAAGAACCCCTACCAACTCTATGGTTGCTGTTGTTCTCCCAATAGCCTTATTTTGGGGCACTGTGTGACAGTCAGCTGGCTGGCTTAATAAAGACTCTCAAATTTGGACTTCTCAGTGGTGATTGGTCTATTCTTAAGTTGTGCCCCATAACACCAGTTGAATGGTGGTTAAGGAATTCTTAAAACCTTCTCCCAAGGGTGATGATCTTCAGGGCTCATAGTCGACCTACCTCCTGTGTATTCCTTCCTGTTCTTGGATTTTCATAAATTAAGTCTTTAAGAACATTTGAGCAATTATCAGTTTTGGTTTGTTTTTTATTTTTTCACAGAGAAATTTTCCAATCAGAAGATATGTAAGCATGTTCAAGAATGTTCAGAGAAATTATTTCCAACAGCAAAAAACTGGAAACTGCCCAAATGTCTAACAAGAGGATTCTGGAAACTCGATAAGGTGAAATGTCAGTTTTGTTACTAGGCAATGCTGCTTATGGTAAAGATGATCTCCCCACCACCTCTTGATAAAGTACTTCTGGACAGGAGGAATGGCAGCTATATGGTAGGAAGCCTAACTGTTGCTGAGGTGACCAATAATTTCATGTGCCTCTTGTAGAGACTGCAGATTCTGCCAGTGGAGATGTTATACTCCACTGGTAACAGGGCTGGTTCCCTGTGGCATGGGATTCAAAGCTAGAGAAGTTCTTGAACCTGCCCAGGTGGGTCTCCTCTCCATGCATCTAAGCTATTACCTGGGAGAGGTGGGGCAAAGGCTCCTGGACAGCTGTGTAGAATGTGGCAGAATGCTGGGAGGCCCACACCAAGCCTCTGCCCTGTTGGCAAGCAGTGGTTCCTGTCCTGTATCCTTTTTAGGGAACTTGATACAAAGTGTGACCTATAGAAAGCATCTGCTTCTGAATTTATAGTTGGATTCAGGAAGATCTACTGGTAGGCATTACGAACAGTATCTCTGAAAACTAGATTAAGACTAACTTTCACAGTCCCTAGATATATCTTTGAATAATGTCAATCTTTTATCATGAACATGTAATCTATTTGGGGGAAAAAAAGATTACTGAAAGAAAAAAAAAGAATCACCATAAAAGGAACTATCACATCAAACTATTTTAGAGAATATCCTCTGGGAGAACATGGCTAAACTCCAAAAGAAAATGTGAAAGAACAGGATATAATTTTAGACAAAGTTGCAAAAGATTACAAAGATGACAAAAACCAAAGTTTCAAGGTGACAAAAGATTCTCCACCTTGGCATACATATTATAGATTCTTTATATTTTGAATTTCACTGTGCTCTTCAATATTTTTCCAACTTGATCTAAAATCTGGATCCCTGTATGACTAGGAAAATTTAATACATATCATTTTTTAAAAACACGTTATCAAACATTTTGTTACCCTTGCTATAAAGAGAATAAGAATAGTTTTCTACTTTCACAGAAATAATGAGCCTGATCTGGTGAAGGACTTAGGTAAAGAAATGATGTTCCACCTAGCTATCAAACAGTTGTCTGTGGGAGGAAATTTTCAGGATCCTTTTGAATCAACCCTTTGGCTTTCCTGAACAGGTTATGTCTTTAACAAGTAAGTGATTTCTAGGATGTCCTAAGGCCAAATACACTATTTGAAAGTAGTTGATTACTTCAAGATTAACATTACAGACTGAGATGGTAATGATATGAACACTAATGACAGCAATAAAACTTGCAAATTCCCAATAAGCACCTTATTGATCTCAAGACCCAACATACACTTAGCAAGCAAAATAATGTGTATCTGAGCTGCACAAAAGAAACTCCAATTTTACAAATATACGAATGGTATTCAACTTTGTATTTCAACTTCCTTTGGAAAATGTTAAATACACAATGTTGTTCTCCTTTGAAATGTTTCATCTAGATCTAGAATAACATGCTACTATGTTTTTATAGATCATGTGCATTTTAAAACCAAATTTTAATATCATTGTTGGTTTAGAAATGGGAAATGGAGTCAAACTGGTTTTCAAAACTGGCTTCCACAAACGGTTATGTTCCACGCACAGGCATGTTATTCACTTCTCACTCTTAGCTGGCAATGGCCCCTATATTCACAGTGCTGTCAAAAGTATCATGAGATACTAACTAAGCACTGTACTAGGCACATGGTATGCACTCAGGAAAGGGTGAGGAAATGGGTCACAGTCATGGCAATCGAAAGGCAATATGCCATCAGCACAGTTCCCCAGGGCTTGAAACCAGCATGCCTCCTTTCAACACACAGTGTTTGTTTTAGGAGCTTACTACATGGTTTCAAGTCACTGATCACTTATCTCTTCTCTTTGAAATAATATGCACACGTGTGTCTCAGTTCTTTTACATAACTAATTTTTTCCCTTATGATGAAGTAATTATAAGTTACAAATTTGAACTCAACATGGAAAAGCAATTTCCATTCTTGGTTACTATTTCAATTCTGAGTATGTCTTCAGGAAAAGGGACTCCTGTGAGCAGAAGTTATGAATATAATGGTTTGAACACTGAAACTTGGCTAAAAATCGAGACAAAAATAAAGGAATTTTTCTCACTTATTGGTGATCTAAACAATGACTTCTGAGAGGAAGTTCATAATATCTTTTCCCCTTAATCTATGGATATACATCCTTCATCTTTCTTGGTACTTCCAAATCAGTGTTTAAAATCTTCCTCAAATTCAATGTCTAAAATAGAGTTCTAGATTTAAGCTCTTCACTAGCCCAACAATCGGTGTCTATATGGTCATTAAAAAGGTCTTTTAAAAGTAAAAATTGGCTCACTTTCTTACTTGAACACCTTGCAGTGGCTTCCCATGCACTAAGAATATGGTTCAAGGTCTACTTCATAGGCCTCTACCTAGCCCTCTGCCTCATTCCTACCACTCTTGACACTTTTCGCAGGCATTTTTTTCCTAAAACACACCAAACTTGCCCCCACCACCAGGGGCCTTTGCATTTACTGTTACTTCTACTTTAAAGGTGTTCACCTCTAGATTTTCATGCTTGGCTCCATCTCAACATTCAGGTTTCAGCTCAAACCTCACTTATTCAGACAGGTCAGCTTAGCTGGCCCCCTCAAAAGTAGCCTACACAATTTCTATAAGGCACTTAATATATCTGAAATTGCTTTATTGGTTTATTCTCTCTACTTCATGAGAGACCAGCATGTGGCTCTTATTCACAACTATATACACAGTGCAAAGTTGCTCAATCCACACTTGTGAGTGAATAAATGAAGCCAGTTTGATTTTCTTCATTTGATGGTTGCTTAATTTTTAAAAATATGTTTGTAATACACATTTTACTCCTTAAAAAAATTGTACATATGCAATAATCTCTTCATTAATGTTGCCTAGTACCAAGAAATCACTTTGATTTTCAGATCCACTCTCTTTTGTTTTTCTCCTAGTCATCATTTTTTATTTCCTTTCAAAATTTTTTCTTATGGATACAAAGACACAATTTAAAACATTTGGCTCTTTACAATTTGTAAAAACTGAAACATAGTACTCTTTAGAATACATAATTATATATTGCATATATACAAATATATTATGATCTTTTTGTTTTTGGTGGTGGTGCTGGGGATTGAACCCAGGACTTCACATATGCTAAGCTCACTTTCAGAACAAGCTGCTCTTTACATTTAATATGTATATAATATTTTTACTTTTTATTGTCAATATTAGTTTAAGACATGGCATATAAATTACAGAAATGAACTTCATAACTTGAAGGACTGAAGCCTGTTGGGGACACTGAATTGTAATTCCTACCTGAAGCTTCTTCAGTTTTAATAGAATACTAACTAGTGTGACAGCTGAATAATAGAATTTAAGAGACAGCTCAATTTTACCTGGACTCAAGGTTCTTCTAACACATCAAGGAACCATTTTATTTACAGGTATTTCTCTTTGTATTGTAAGTCAGAAAAGAAAGAGCAGAAACCATAATGTTAAGGAAATATTACTTCTTTAATGTGAACCAAATGAGAGACAAAATTCTGACTAATTTATTTTTAGGATGTCATAAACTATAAAAATAGTGCTGAAAATCAATAGTGAAAGCAGGCTAATTAGACAGTGAGTGTTCATTGATTTGCAGTCAGTTAAGACCCAAATTTTCAAAGAGATATACATATACAGACTTTTTATAGTTGAAGTAAAATCATTTTTATCCTCATCATTAGGAAATCACAAATTCATTCTAGGAATACTTTTCTTTGCTTAAAATTATTTCAAAAGCCAGTATTTCTCCAGAAAGGAAAAGATTACTTATATATCAATATACCTTGGACATCTGGTCTCATACTTTTCTGGCTTCTAGATAAATTCGTATTGCTATTTACCTCCCTTCTCCAAATTTGATGGCAAAATAATGCTCATATCTCAATTTCTCATGGATTAGAAGTCTAAGCATGGATATAGTTTTTTAAGAAAAAAAAGGGCAAATCTACACTAAATAATTTTTATTATTATTTCATTGTAATATGCATAGTTGAGAAGTTGCAAATTGATTAAAAAATTTATTTAAAATTCATCATAAAACTTATGAAAACGATGGAGTTAATTTATTATCATTTTCAAAATCTTGCATTCATAAAATTTTTAAATATTGTACAATAGAAATAGAAAAAACAAAAACTAAAAAGCTATCTTTGATAGATGAGTAATTAAAATAAAATTTGGTGATACAAGCTAATACTGAGAGAGAGAGAGAGGTGGGGGACATTGCTAATGCAATCAGCTCATTTACTTTATGAAATGAAATGTTCTTAATTGAAGATAATAGTTTCATAACTTACCTCTGCATACTTTAATTTCAATGTTTTATGCATTTCTCGAAAACGACTGTAACGCCTGAATACAGTCCATGTCTCATCTAGGACAGTAATCTATTAACCAGGCAAACAAAAATGAATCAGCATTAATTAGAAGAAAAAGTAACTAAAAATTTAAAAACATAATTTAAACATTAAATTAAAAATGATTAGCATATACAATTTCTCTAGAATTAAAAACATTAATCTAGTTGCATAAATATAACTTATAAATAATAATTGTACTCAATTAAATGTGCATCTTTGGTTCCCAAATCTTGTTACAAACAGCATGTGGTGGATTTCAGAAGGGCCAAAGGTCACCTATTAATCAGTTACAAAAACTGTCCTTTAATTCTCCACTTGGGCTGGAGAGAGGAAATCCCACAGGATGACCTTTTTGGTACAGTAGTGTGCTCGTACAAAATGTCACCAGAGGCTACCACAGTGCACAGGAGAAAAAAGCAAGAGAAGGAAAGTCAGAGAAAAGAGGAGAGAGAAGAGGCAGGAGGAGGGGGAGGGGAGAGGACAAAGAGAAGGAAGAATATTACTATATCTCTGTGATTATTAGTATATGTGCACAATATATCTTGTCCTTTTTTTAGAGGAACAATTACCAATCTAGCCTTTAGCTAGCCGACTAGGGTGAAATCTCTGCAGCGTATCAACTCATCACAGTAAGAGAGGCTGGCGGACCACACTGGCCTTTAAAAAAAGACCTAAAGCACAGTCTAATGAACCTTGAATTCCCAACTCACTTCCCTCTGTTCTGAGTTCCTGACCCATGTACCCAACTTGCAGACATTTTTCTTTGGATGTTTCCAAGTTGCCTTGTTTTGAACTGTACTTGACATATTCTCCCATCTCAATTCTGGTGTTGTCCATCTCAACGCATTTCACTACCACCTACCACTTCATGCTAGCCAACTAGAGATGCTATCCCTGAACACCGTTCTCTCAACAGCCAATTCAAACAAAGTGCTAGGTAGTGCTCCTTTTACTTCCTAAACATTTCTTGGAGCTCCACTCTTCCATCTTTTGTCATCACTAGCATCTTATTTTAGGCTATTGGGTCTGATGTAAATTTTGCCAGAGTCTCTCCCAAAGTCTACATCAACATTTGCCCCTTCCAATCCCTTCTTTGCACAACTGTCAGGGATCTTTTTAAAATTCAAATCTAATCATTCCACCTCCCTCCTTAAGAACACCTAGTAACTTCACTCTACTCCTAGAAAAGACACAATTTTTTAACCTGAACCCACTACCTGCCTTACACTCATCTTAGGTTCCTCTCTCCTCAGGCGTTTACACTCCTGTTACACTCCCTAAATGCACATCCTCTCCCACCTCAGGGCTTTTTAGTGAGTCATGTCCATGGATGGGAAATCTTGATCTGCACATCAGAGAAATGCCCTTCTTAAATGCAACAGTTCAGCTGGATTCTCTTGCGTGTAAATCATAGGAAAAGAGAAGCAATAATAGGAAAATACCCAGGTGGGTAATTTTATGAGGAGGATCAAGTTTTGAGTCCCAGTTCTTCTCTGGTTCACTCTTTCAAAAGTGTTGAATGAGATGATTTGAGGGTCATACAGGATACACATTTCTTAAAATTTACATCATTCTGGTTCTGTATTCATTTGTTTTAAAATAATGTTTCGATTGTGACAGGTTTCTTATGAGTTCTCTTGAAAAAGATCTTTCCATAAAGAAAAAAAAAAGTGAACATATTTCCAGTAAATTAATAAGTAAATACAAGAGTACAGGTGCTCTGCAGCTGTAGTAAGTCTTCAAGACTAGTATTCAAGTTACTAGGGCAGCTCTGGGCAGCAAAGCTGGTTGCCCTTCCTCTTCAGTTCCCTCCTCAGTAGACCCACAGAGGCATGGTGCAAGGTCAGCACAACCAGCCAGGATGGTGACTTTCTCAGGACCAGAGCACAGCAATGCAAAGTTTTAGCTCAGCACAAACCAGGATCCAAAATGGATCTGGAAGTGCAGTGGGCCTTCTACCTTCCCATGTGGCTGGTTTTCCCTGCTGCTAGGAAAACCCTAAGAGTTCACAGAACCTCACTTGTGCCCTGTGAGGAGAAAGATTCAAGATAGCTCCCAGATAAGACCAAGCTGTATTGAGACTGGATTGCAAACAAAGTTACCAGGAGAAATGTAGGATTCCCACATCACCCAGACTCTGATGCCCCCTGCTCCCTATCCTTATCCTTATTCTGAAATCTTTCCACTGTATTACTTGGACTCAGGTCAATCTTTAGCAAAATACCTTGGATGCTCAGCCTCTGCTGTGAACATCCTTTCAATTTTGCTTTAACTGAAAGGTGGCTCTTCCCCAAGGAACCACTTCCCCAGTAGCCCTCTCAAATAGAAGCAATCAAAAGAACATTTCCACGAGCACACTCAACCAGGTTTGTTCATTTACCACCATCTGTCCTGTACTACATCTTTCTCCTATTACCAGGCAGAAGATGAATTAATGCTCCTATTTAATGGCAACTCTGCGGAACACTGGACTCCAACCCCTTTTGCCCTCTGAAAGGCATGGCAATTAAGAAAAATTAACCATTTTCTTTTCTCTTTGTTATACAAACATGTTTGCTCTATTCCATAATTTCCATGAATATCTAAACAGGTCATTATTTCTGTCATTTAAAACTTCCATCTTGATTTCCCTCTTCCTTCCTGTCATCACTACATTTTTGACCTTTCCATTAAAACAAAACTCCTTTAGAAACATTATTCATGATGTCATCAACTCCTTACTTCTCTTTATCCCTTGGATAAATCTACTCACCACTCCACCCAAATTACTCTTACCAAGGTCATTGGTGATCTCCATATTGTAAAGTCCACTGGTTAACTTTTGGTATTGATTTATGGGAAGGACTTGACATAGTTAATACTTCTCTCCTCCTAAAATCTTTTTCTCTTGGCTTCCAGGTTGCTACACTCTCTTCTTTTCCTTGTTTTCTTTACTGGGATTTCTCATCTCCCTGACCTCTAAACATCAAAGAGTCATAGGGTTTAATCCTGGAACTCATTTTATTTTCTATCTGCACTCACTCCTTTGGTGATCTCATTCATCTCATACCTTGAATTTATATGCTATGACTCCCTGAATACTCATATCTCGCCCCTGAACCCAGACTCATATATCCTGCTGCCTACTTAGATGTCTAATATGCGCTTCAAACTGAACATGGTACACTTATCAAAATTAATCTTACCCGAATCCAATTCCCTTCCCAGTCTCAATACTATCTTCTGTTCATTCAACCCCCAAACATGGCATCATCCTAAATGTTCCTCATTCTCACACCTTACATGCAGTCAGCAAATCCTTTCTGCAAAACTTCCAGAATATGAGAATCTGGCTATTTCTTATTAGATCCACTATTACATCTTCAAGTACCACCATCTCTGGCTCGATTCTTTTAACAGCCTCGCTTTTGATTCCCTTGCTCATGCTCTTGTCCCCCTTCCCACTGTTCCTCTCATTCTTTTCTCAATACAGTCAATATAGTAACCAAAGTGATCTCATTAAAAATTCAATCAGTGTGAAGCCATTTCTTTGCTTAAATGAGAAACTTTCTTGTGTCATGTCACTGAGGCACAAGTTCAAGCCACAGACCTACAAGGATCTTCTCCCTGGCCTCATCTCCAATCACACTCTCCTCGATCTCTCTGGAATCCTTGCTTATTCCAGAATACATCAAATATGCACACAGCAAGTATGGCCTCAGGGACTTTGTGTGTATTACTTTCTTTCTGGAATGCTCTTTCCCAAGTTTTCATATGACTAGTTCCTTTAGTTCCTTCAAGTCTTTGCTCAAAAGTCCCTTCCTTAGTGATGCCTTTCTGAGCTTTTCTATCTAAAATTGCATTCCCCCTTCCCCATTTCACATTACTTTATTCTCTTCCCTAACTTCTTGTACTTAGCACTTCTGATTACTAAACATAGTCTAGGGTTACTAAAATATCTTGATATTTGGTTCTCCTTCCCACTAGAATATAAGTTTCAGGAGAGATCACTGGCATTGTGAAAGAATAGCTGGAAGACCAAGTCCCATGATGAACTTTTCTTAAATATACTCACATTCTTAGTGACTTGAACCAGAAATGTTCCCCAACACACACTTTGAGCAGAAAAGGCCTTAAAATGACCTCAAACAAAATTAAGGCAAGGTAAACTAGACAACTATCCTGTGGGGGCTTTAACCTATAGGCTTCTTCCTCTTTGTTGCTATCACAGCTCATTACCATTGAACCATTTTTTGAAATCTCTTGATTAGTGAAATGGCATTTCAAACCTATCTTACAATTTTGGTGATCATTCTTCTTTCTCATGGTAGCCTTAGGATAGTTCCTTTATAAGGGACACCAATTTCTCTACCAATTTCTCTACCAAACCACATACACCAAATACTGGGAAGGACCAGGATGCAGTTAACTGGTTGAATAGCATTGAGACATAGGCAACAAGAGGAAGATAAAATCCCCATCTAAAGGTACCCCCACAAAGCATCCAATACATCCCTTTCTGTTTTCTTGATAGTAGCTTCTAGTGCTTATAATGGCGCATGGGATGCTTCTATTTTATGCATGTGGAGCTGGGAAGAGAAAAAGATGGTCCAAGGGTGAGAGGGCTTAGTCCATCTGAAGCTTTGTAATATATGTATTCCTTTGAACTGGGCTTAATAAAGTCAGGAAAGGTGCAGAGGGGGCCTATGTTTTACCCATAAACTCAAGGAATCCTGATTTTATTGAAGAGGAAAGGAAACCCTCTGGAACCATCAACCTGATGAATGTAGTGATTCTCAAAAATAATGAAGATCATTACAGGCATATTATGGGTAATGATATTTTTTGCCTCATGTCTTACTTATTTTAATAACCTCACATACACATATCAATGGCTTCTGTCCTCAATATTTCAGTTTACTGTCTAAAACAGTGGTTCTCAAAGAGAGATACCTAGTAAGCAGCATCTGCTTCACTCAGGAACTTCTTAGAAATGCATATTAAGAAGTCTTACTCACATTACTGAATCAGCAGTTTTTGGAGAGAGGCTAAACAATTTGCATTTGAAAAATCTTCTACCAGGGGTTCTGTTGCAGGTTAAAAACTGAGCATCCTTGCTGACATTCACTGTAAGTGTTGCTGCTCCAAAATCAGAGGTAGCCATGTTCCAACAACCTCTCAAGGCCAAACCCTTAGAAAGGCATTTGGAGTCTTTTCTATGCTGACCAGTGCATTAAAAATCTCACACTCCAGACAGCTTCTCAACACAGAATACAGTGTATCCGTAGGTGTTCTGAACATCTTCCTAAGTCACACATCCCTTTCTGTAAGGGGAGGGTTCCTGCTCAGCCTCCAGGGCAGGGTTGATACCACAATTCCTGTCTCAGCAGCTTCCCAGCTCCTCCTCCTTTCTTCCTGGAAGAATCACTTATTCCCTGCTTGGTGGTTTCTTAGCACTTAGTTCATTTCATGATCAGAACACCCATGGATATTGTTATGGTTTACATATGAGGTGTTTCCTTAAAAGTTCATGTGTGAGACAATGCAAGAAAATTCAGAGGGGAAATGATTGGGTTATGAAAGCCTAAACCATTAATTCCCTGATATAGATTAACTGGATGGTACCAGTAAGCAATAAGGTGTGGTTGGTGGAAATCTCACTAGGGGCATGCCTTTGGTGTTTATATTTTGTCCCTGGTGAACAGACCTCTCTGCTTCCTGAGCTGCTTTCCTCCACCATGCACTTCTACCATCTGTTATGATGTTCTGCCTCACCTCAGACCTAGAGCAATGAAATTGGTCATCTATGAACTGAGACCTCTGGACCATAAGTGTCAAATATACTTTTCCTCTTCTAAAATTGTTCTTGTTGGGTCTTTTGATCACAGTGGCAGAAAAGCTAACTAAAATAGATATTAATGATATAATTAAAATGTACTAAATAATTTACATAGCAAATGCTAATTATGTGTCTCTCTACCTTACAAGATTTTAAGACTTCTAAGGGAAAAAATCATCTGCTTTTGTTAGTAATTGGTGGGGGTGTGGGGCATGGGGGGGTGTGAACTCTCATTGTAGAGATAAACTTACACTGAGTACCTACTATTAAACCTATAATTATTTTGCTTTTGAAATCAAATAAGAATTCAGGATTGGTACAAATCATTTAAAGTGGAGAATGGGGCCTGCTGAAGTCTTGCTTGCACCTACTCTGTTCTGGTGATTTCTTTAAAGTATAGGTTTTTTTCTTTAACTGCATTAAGAATATGGTGCATTCTTGATAGATTTGTAACACAAATTTACAGTGATGCATAAAGAGATTTCCAGTCTTCACCCTTGAGATTTTCACCTGGATGCAGCTTAAATACAGAATGAAAAAGTCTCAAGCTTCTTACTTTATGTATTGAAGTCCTCCCTTGTTTATCATCACATAAACAAGATGAGAACAATGTTGATGAAGATCATTAGCAATCATCTCAGAAATGGTAAGGGGAATGTGTGTAATTTCTCTGTAGGAAAATGATCAAAATCCCATCTCTATCACAGAAACTCACCACTTCTTGAGCCAAAGAAGTTTGGAAAAGATACACAGAAAGGCAAAATACACATTAAAATCCTATTTTACCCCAAATTAAATTGGGCATGGGGTGGGATATTAGTCTAGAGGGAAGGAATAGGAGGTCAGTACAACTTATATATCAGACCTAAATACTCAATTATTTTCTTTAATATGGAGAATGTGAGGTATCATTACGTATATCTTTTAGGAACAAATTCATTACTTCTCTCTGAATGGTTTTGCTGATACGAATCCATCTTTCCTGGGTCATAAAATGATCAACTGCAACTTAAACACCATAAACACGTCCATAAGATGGACTGCATTTACTGATAAACAATTCTCAATTGAGTGCTTCCTGCAAATTTATGTTACAGACATATTTTGCTCGTTTAAGGATTGTGTTGATTTTAAGATCTGTCATCAGTATATATTTGCTTGTGTGCATCTATCTGTGTCAAGAGCAGAATCAACAGCTTTTCCTCCAAAGAAAAACACTCTGACTGGGCCCCATTTAAACAGTTACTTGTAGAATTTTCTTCAATAACATCTTTTAATAACATTTTGGGGAGCTATCTCAAGTACACTTATTTTAAAAAATTCTTGTAATTAGAAATGGTTTGGAGGAAATTGTCTAATACTGATCTACGTTTAAAAAGTTTTATCAGACTTTTGCAAAATAAAGTTTTATGCAATGATGTAACTATGAACATATTTGAGGAAACATGAAATAAATTCCAAATGTATGTATCTGTATAGTAAAAGCATTAATGCATAAGACCGAACTAAAAACTCCTCAGACATGGAATATGAAAACTAATACTCTCCAAGCTGGTGGTTCCCAAAGTAAGGGAGGCAAGGTGTTCCATGGGGGATGGAAAGACTGAAATTTCTATTTACAGTATCTTAGTCATTTCGTTTCTACTTTTGAAAGTGTAATACAATAAATAATAAGTACAATTAGTTAATGTTATGCTTTCTAAATAAATAAAAATTATTGGCTGTGCCTGCTCAGTTTTTCACTGATAATCATGTGTGAAAAACATTCAGGCAGTACTACTCTTAAGCTGTGGCTGCAAAAAGTTAAGTTCATGAAGGCCCCATCATTTTCAAGATGTTAGAATCTAATTCATTAATTCTACTCAATCTCTTATGTAGCAACATAACTTTAAACGTGTTTGGAGAAACACAAAATACATTCCAAATGTATGGATCTGTATGATAACATGCATTAGTGCATCAGGTTTATTAAAATCTCTTCAGACAACTGTTGCAAATGGAACTAAGCCTGGTGTGATAAATGAAGCCAACATCCCATCAAGCATAGCAATATCCCATAGAGATGACAGCCTGCCAAAGATTACTCCCAGTTTTGATCTATCTCCAAGATCACCAAATCTGTCATCAAGGACCAACAGTACCAATGCTTTCTGATTTCCAGTATGCACATGTATCCCATGGGTCTTAAGTCTGCTGGGTGTTTCCACTGAAGTCTCTTCCTTATCTCCCAGATTCCTTCTTTCCTTCTGGATTGGACACCCATGGGACCCAGGTTAGATACTGGACTATTCTACCTGCTCTTGGGGTTAGAGCACCTCAAAATCCCTTTTGATGGAGCCCCTCAGAACAATTCCCCAAATCAGGCAGCCTATGGTGCACTCTTTCTGTCCTTTGCAAGACCCACCACTGCTGCAGACAACCCCCAAGGAAGGCAGGATGCAGTTATATGAAATATAAGCTATTTTATTCAGCACAGTCATACCTTGAAAATTCTTTCAGATTACATTCTCTGTGATGAGTATTTCAAAATGTTGTGGATTTTCAGTTGTCACAATGATCTTGTTTTACTGGAATGATTAAGGTCCCCAAGACCAACTCCCTGAGCATCCTTTTGGGTTCTCCCCAAATGATGCTGCTACATATGACATTCATCCTCCTTCCTTCAAAAGTTTTCCATCTTCACTTAATTTCCTTATTTATTTCAATCCAAGAGTTCCTAAAGTTAGCCTCAAACTCTATTACTTCCTGTGATCAACACATCACTTGTACTTTTCTATCCTTAGAATATTTATTGCCTAGAATCCACTCAATGACATCCACCCATTCTTTCAAGGAAACAAAAATATAAGTCTACCTTTTTAAAAAAAATCTGTTCTTACTAGTTATACATGACAGTAGAGTGTATTTTGATATATCATACATATATGGAGTATAACTTCCCATTTTTCTGGTTGTATATCATGTGGAATTACCTTTGTTGTTTACCCATATATACATATAGGAAAGAAATGTCTGATTCATTCTACTATCTTTCCTATTCCCAGTAACCCTGTATAAGCCCACTTGTTCTATGCTGTTTGATTTTTCTGCATGTGATTTTCTTCCCCCACTCAGCTATCCCTTGAATGAAGTACTTATTAATTTTCTCTGTTCCCCAATATATTAATGTATCTAATGTGGTCTTTTAAAAATATATATTGTAAGTATCACATAAATATTTGCTAAATAATAAATGAATGAGTAATAGAGACAAGCTCAGAGTCTCTTTTCAATAAACGTTTTAAAATTACATTCTCCAATTCCTTTTCTCTCTTGAACTGTGAGCAGAATGACCTGCATTTTTGTCCTTTTCTGACTTATCTATAACTATTTAAAGTTTTTAGAAAGTAGGCATTGAGGAAGATAAGGAAGAGGGCAAAGAATTGAGGAGCAAAGCATTTATCAAAATCCTTTTGTAGAGAACATTCTGTTGATTTAGAAGAAACACTGTGATAAATGATTTGAGGATAAGAATGGGTACAGATGAGTATGAGGCTTATAAATAACATATCAAGAAACAAAAGGTGGTCTCTAGATTGCCTTTAAGAGTGTGGAGTCTACTGACCTAGACTTTCCAGTTCCTGAGTGCCATGGTCCTTTAGGTACAGAGTTTGGGAATGAGAGCCAAGCCAAATGGGCTGGAGCTCAATTCCTTGGCTTAGTAAGGGGGCACAGTTGGAGCTCCCAGAAATATCTAGGAAGGATAAATGGAAAAGCTGGTGCTATGGGAGGACACAATTGTCTAATGAGATATTTTAAGTTATCTGCTCAGACATGTGCAATTTATCTCCTCTCTCACTCTTCCAGGGAAACTTCAGAAATGTTCACTTATTTCTCTTTGTGGTGAATCCAGAGGAGGGCTGTGCTCTGTTAGCCAGGTAGACACAAGGAAAAGAGACTGTGTCCATCAGCCATCTAAGAGCTCTGGAGAAAAAGGAAAAACTCCCATCTGGATCATTACAACAACCGTATAACTAATTACCACACTGAGAAGGCATCCCCTCTCAACTGCAGTGGGTCCCACGAGCCAGGAGCACAAACAATTGCAGAAATTGTCTCTCAGATACCTGAGGGAAGAGAGAGTCCCAAAGATGGTGTGCTGCACAAGCAAAGATGAGGCTAACCCTAGATTTCTCCTTTCTGTTGGTAACAGGGATCGTAAAAGAATGGAGCTTGTAGGATAAAGATTCCTCAAAGGAGGCACCCTATACAAATAAAAGATTCTTCAGTCATATTGTCCATGAAAATCTAGATATTCCTTTAGTGAAGACACCTGACAGACTTGTAGAGAATGTTTCAGAAAGTTGGGTTGCTGAACCTGGTCTGAATCTGTGTGCTATGAAGAAATGAGCCCAGTGGCTGAGTATGAGTAACACCCATATTTTGGATAGTAATGAAGTGGCCCTGCATCAAACTAGTACCTTCTAGCTTCAAACCCAGCCTTCTACAATAACCAGAAATAATGACTTTTCACGCTAGAATTTGAAAGAACTTCAGCATCTTCAAAATAGGGGATAATATTGCTTGTTTTTGTACGCTTACCTTACAGGATAGATTGAAGGTAAATTTGACAAAATGTATGAAGACCCTGAAATTCTGAGACGATGGAGGCCTTTTAAATCCATGATCATTACTCATAAGACCTCTGTGAAGCATGTGAGGAACAGGGGGAATTATTCTACTTTAAAATTGTGAGAAATTGCAAGAATGACAGCCTAAGCATTTTTCCTTTATATTATGTAGATGCCAAAAAAGCAAAGCAAGGGATGTAAACTCTCTATCAGTCATCAGTGAAGAATGGAATAATGAAAAGCTCTGGATCAACAGAGACTTGGATCTTGATTTAGTCTACTTAGCGGTGTAACTTTGGCTAAAGTACTAGATTTCTTCAGTTCTTAACTTTTTCATCTTTAAAATGAACTCATGAACTTAACCTGCATATGAATCAAAAAAATGTGAAGTAACTAGAAAAGTGTTAGACACTTGGAAATGGTAACTCCTGACTCTGTGATCATGTTCCTAAATAAAGACCTCTGATTATGCTCTGTTGAAAGATGAGGGTTCTCATGCACATCAACTGCAAAAGAAGGAGTTCAAACAATTCTGTGATTTATTTTAAAACATTTTATTCTAGGAAGAGATGTAAAACTTCAAAAATTCTGAAATCAAGGGCAAGAGAATATTAACATACTCATATAGAAAACCAGAAATTTGGGTGAAATGAAAAATTCAAGGTACAGCCATAAACTAATGACTACTTTCTGTCTGGGCCTGTGACTCAATCTCATTTCTTCTTAGTCATTTCTCTCAGATGCAGCATCTACTTTGTGAAGATAAACACAACTGCCCAAGTTAAAGCAATATAAAAGATCAGTTGGTTTGTGTGAAAACCAGGGAAGGGAAAAACTACGTTCTTCCTCATTTTTCAGTAGAAGACAAAATTCTTAAAGAAATGAGAGGAGTGCTTAATAAACAGAGTCTTAGAATAAAATGTGATTTTTCAAGTCCTAATGTAAGTTCTTTCATTTGATTTTTATGTTTAAAACCAGCACGCAGACTAAATATTAGAATCTGGATGGGCCACAGCATCTGTGGCAATGCCATTTGTCTCAGCTATGCTAATACACATGCAGGGAAGTAATCTATCAGGTTACTAATAAGCACAGATTCAGATGCCAACACACTACTCTTTCTGATCATTTATATTCTATCAAGTTGGGAGTAAGTATTTCTCAAAGATATATGTGTGTATAGTTTATCTAATAGACTGGAATGACTCTTATTTCTGTTCTGCCAAATAAAGAGAAATTTCTCTGACTGTAAATGTGATTACTGCAACTCCCCAACTGCAAATTTCATGGCCATTTCTTCTTCATGATTCCTGGCAGGTCTATCTACCATCAAATTCAGCAGGTCTGTTAAAGCCTTAACAATAGCCCCACCTGACAAAGTAACTGTGACTTGGTCAAAATTCGAGATAAAAAGTTGAAACACAGGGGCTGGGGCTATAGCTCTGTGGCAGAGCACTTGCCAAGCATGTGTGAGGCACAGTGTTCAATCCTTAGCACCACATAAAAATAAATGAATAAAACAAAGGCGTGCTATCTGCAACTACAAAAAAAAAAAAAAAAAGTCAAAACACACACAAAAATAACAGCCAATCTTGCAAGAGGTGAGGATTTGGAAATGGCTACCACATCTAGTGCAAAACCAAAATGTGTCCCAAAATTATAAAAAAAAGTACAGGAAGGTAAATTTATAAAAAGAAAGGGAATCAGTATGGTTTCATGGACTTAGATATGACAGGGGCATTTGGGACCTGGACATACTTAATAGCTGTGTGACCTTAAACAAGTCACTCATTATTTCCTAATTCATGAAATATAAATATCACCCCTATTTTGGTGCATTTTCCATATTTGTGGAAATATCTGGCAAAATGCCTGAGGCAGAAGATGCTTGATAGATGTTAGTTCTTTCCTTCAGGAGGGGCTGCAAACAATTGCTTACAGAGATCAGTCAAGAACAAACTCAGGTTCAGCGAGTGAGAGGTAACATGAAACACAGAGTGCTATTATATTATATTGAGAATATCCAACTGTGCAGTGGAGGATGGATGAAGCTCCTAAGAAAGGCCATAATGGTCACTAAATAAGCAAAATTTATAGGACATGTCAGAACAGATAAGAAGTGATGAGCAGGAAGCTTGTGAGACAAAATAAACTTCATAAAGCATACTAAATTAAAGGCTGCTGGTTGTTAACCTACAGGACATATATGGAAGACAGATGAATTTTCACACACACACACACAAATATATGATGGAACAGACAAAAATCCTTCTCTGATAGAAAGGGAAGAAAGTGGCAAGTCATGATATGACCCATCCGTGTCACTCCTGAATTGACCAACCTTGGTGATAACCAGCTTGATCTATTCTACCTTATTAATGTTCTACCAGAAAAGTGCAGAGAAAAACCAGGGCTGTTCATGGCATGCTACTGACCAGGTGTGTCAATGCCTTCCTTGTCCCCAATGGAGAGCACAGTGATTCTGGGGACCTGTTTCAGCCATGGCCCCTTGCTCAAAAACCCTATTCTGGTCCTTGTAAGTAGATTATCAGTGGGAAAAGGCTGGGCAGCAAAGAAAGACAGGATAGGTGAACACAGCAGGACCAGGAGTCAGGTAGAATGCTTGGTCAGTCAATCCCTTCTTCCTGCTTCTCTGTGTGTTTAAACTGACTTAATAAACCATGAACAGAGATGGCATTTAGTCTGCAAGCCTGTCTGTACAGTGCAAGTGAACTCTGTACAACTGTGGAGGCTACCAGCTCGAGGTGACTTCTTCCATGATGGGGGTCCTGACGTCTATGGAGACGTAGGGAGCACAGCCCCAACTTCAAAAGGAGCTTCTGTCCTTGTAGGAATGTCAGCCTTGGTTCCCATGTTTTCTGACTTTTGACAGGAACTTGGCAGATCTGGATTTCTATGTCAAGTCTCTCATGTTTAAATGCTGACATCTCATGCAAAATTTTGAAAATGTGTCTAGGCCAAATAAACACCTTCTGCCACATTTGTTCCTGCTACCTCGAGTCCATACAGTTCTGCAACTTTGTCACACCCTGGCCCTGTGGTCCTTGTCATGTGATCCTTCAGCTGTAAAAGCAAGATTCTAACTTTAACAGACATACCCTTCAGGTTTGTAATTTACACAACTCACTTTGAATTGTTTCTGTTCATGGAGGGCTCAGCAGATGTGAGACCTCTCTTAACTAAGCATCTCCCAGCTGTAGGGCTGGATGGACTGATTAGAAGGGAGGGCTCACATCTAAAGTCACATGACTGAAAGGAAAATGACTGCCACTGACAGGGATTCTCTGTAATTGCCTACAGATGGTCTACACATTTGGCTGGAAAACTTCCTGGAGGTCATATTTCCTTACTGTCATTCATTATCCATGTCATCACTGCTTCTCCCTGCTTCTCAGGCCACCAATCAGAGCAAAATGAGGCAGCATGTGGGGGCAAGGGGAGACTGCTGCTATGGTGACTTACGAATCAGATGATTAGAATTAGGGAAGATTTTAGTCTGGACATTGTGTGTTTAAGGTAAGTTGTGTGTACGAATCTGTACCCACTCTGGACTGCAGGTAGATCAAAGTGAAACTGGTCAAAAGGGCTGGCCTGTGGCTGTGCGATAAAAGGCAGGGGCCCATACTTTCGTGAACAACATTAAGAGTGTGAGCACATTGCCAGCTCCTCGGGGGAGATGAGATTAGAACAAGGGCCTTTATAAGCAAGGGGAAAGAGAATGTCCAGGTGCTAGGATAATATGCAGAGGGTGGACAGTGAGACAGAAGTGCACCTCTTTGTGAAGAGGAGCCAAAAACACCTTAAATTAACCAATGCGTACTGATGACTGCCCAGAGTGAGGGTGTTTGTGTGCCTGTGAGCTGGAAGGTAAAGCTGAGAAGGCAGGATGGGAGGCAGGAGAAAGAGAGATGGGAGGGACCAGCATCCTTGGACCCAGACACAATCCTGAAGCTCCATTCACCCACCCTCTCACTGCATGACTAAGAGCCAGTCAGTCACACCATGATGGGAAAAATGGGCAAGGGAGCTCATCAGTGACTGGAATCCACAGATGTAGATGGAGCCTAGGAGCTTCCAGGGGGCTGTTCACAAAAGGTACTCAGTCACTTAATCACCTCTGGAGCTCTGAGCAGGCCAAGCTTAGTAAGAACACCAAGTTCACATGAGTCACACTACTGAGCAACTGTACTGGGTGACCATTACCAGTCAAGTACTGTGTGTGGGCTGGGATTCAGTGCTATGCAATGCTGACAAGGGCCCAGGCAGGTGATGCTTTCAGGGGAAGACTGGTGATAGACACAAAAATGACAGGAAACGACAGGACTATAGGACGTGACAGGGCTGCTAAGGAAGTACACTGGGTGATGAATGGAGAATGGGGACATTACTGCATGTGTCACCACACCAGAGAGGGAATGGGAAGACACTATCTTGTAAAGATTACCTTTTTTACAGAAATAGAAACTCTCAGGAAACAAATATAAAAAAACACACCAGCACTGGTTTATTTGTTTACATGTGTAAATTAAAATGCAAGAATTTAAAACAATGTCATATTTCTATGACAAATGAGTATGACAACCTCTGTTAGCCTTGACTATAGATTTCCCTGGCTGGTGTTTTATATCATGTTGAAATGTAATTTAAAAATTAAATTTTACCTACTCTAGTCCAAGCTAACTGAAAATGGCAAGTATAATGCATTGTAATTGATTTCATGTATCAATCACCAAAAAGCTTAGAAGAGGGAGTTTTAAGATGACTGCTGTCATCCAGTGAGAGGTATTATTTGTGGCAGCTGCAGTTTAGGAAAAGCACATATTTTACAGATACATGCTACTGACCAGCAGGTGACATTCAGCAATGTTCAGTCCCAAATGTCCTTAGCTCAGAGAAGCCAGATAGGTCCCCTTCGTCAGTTTTCTGCCTTTGGGAGGTGTGTTTCTTTATGTAATATGGTGACAGAGTCCCAGAAGGATGTGCTATTAGGACTTACTGGAAGGGTTAACTCCAAGGAAACAGGAACTGCCACGACCTGGGGGATCCTAGGCATCACTCTTCCAGGGGTCAGTAAAACAAAGGGGAAGGACAATTTTCTGCATCATCAGGAAAGAACATTACAACAAACACCAACAGAAGAAAGAAATGCAACAAATTGGGATATATCTATACAGAGGGATGCTCTCCAGATATAAAAAGCAAAATGACTGCTGTACTAGCTATATGAATGAACATCATGAACATCCAAAACATCATGTCCAGTGAAAGCAGCTAGACATAGAAGACTAATGCTGTGAAAGCCATGTTCTGGCAAGCTGAATCAGGTACGGTGAATCTGTAGCTGGAGAGAGCAGATCACTGCTTGCCTGAGGCTGCACAGGGGTGCTAACTGCAAAGGGGCATAAGAAACTCTAGAGTGCCTGAAGTGTCCTCAGTCTCAATGGGGGTAGGTTCCATAGTGTGCACATTTTACTGTACATAAACAATGACTCAATGAAGTGAATTACAAAGTTAAATGAGAGTGAGCAATAGTTAATAAAAGAAAGCTGTTGTTAGTCCACCCAAATAAAGCAAATAAAAAAAAAAGACAGTCCTTTTGAATTGAACATAGTTTAATGAAAGTTCTGTTATTCTCATTTTAAAGACCAATGACCAGAACCCTCTCAGGACCGATCAGGGATGAGAAGATGAGCAATTGTGAATGTCTGTTGTCTTGCTACCCTTTCCTGTGCCTGACCTAGAACATCTTCCTAACGTGACTACTTCATTCCACAATGAACAGAACAAGGAGAGGTACCAAACTGGGAATTAAAAGGAAAATGGCTAAGGAAGAAACAAAGATTTAAGATTGGTAAATTCTGGGGCTGGGGGTGTAGTTTAGTGGTAGAGTGCTTGCCTAGCATGTGCAAAGCCTTGGGTTAGATGCCCAGTACCACAGAAAAATCCAACCTAAAGAAGGGTGGTCAGAAAGGGACAGGTAGCAGAAAGGATGATTGGGCAAGGGGGAAGCTGACAGAGAACACCAGCAGCCACCCCTCTACATGCTTCAAGCATTTCACATATATAAACTCATACTCCTCACACCAGCCCATCTGGGAGGGTTTTATTATCCCCATTTTACAGATGAGGCATAGTAAGTCTTCTCTGCTTTATAGCTGTCTTCTTCCCAGGCTCTCTAGAGCCTGCCCCAATTCAGCAATTCAAGGCTCACACTGGGTGGGCCCTTGTGTGTTCACACATGTCAGGGGCTTCTAAGTGAACTAGCTATGATCACCAGCAAGCCATGAAGTGACCAGGGGTTCCATACCAGAGAGGCACCAAGCCCCTGTCCCACAGGTCATAGAAGGCACAGTGGCTCACAGTGGGTACTTAGAACCCCAGAAGGCCTTGAAGATCATTGGGGAAGAGTGATGACAAACAAAAATAGACTTTTTAAAAGAGAAGCAACAAAGATTATTCTAAAGAATAGAGTACAATAATATAAAATGTCTATCTATGTTAACATCAGATTTTTCTTATAAAAACCTAAATCTGAAGAGTCTATTTTTAAATAATACTTTTTCTAAATGCCACTGACTCAACAAGAAAGAATTACTAGTATCCAACATATTACCCAAAGGGAGACTATCTGTTCTAGAAAACATGGTCTACACATGGAATGTCCAAAGAATGTATGGAAAAAGTTTGCAAACATATGTTTTCTTAAAACAGTTCAAATGATTTTAACATAAGATTGTAAAAGTAAAATTTTATGAAAATAATACTCATAAGGCTGTTTCTTCAAAACTGTCTATAGTATTTCATAGTTGTTCTTATATGGAGGTAGAAAACTACATATTCACAGAATCATTAGAGGATATCTAAGAAGATTTTAGTAACAGGTGCAAGGCAGCTGCAGTTCTATTTCAATAATGACAATGGATGGATTATTTCTCTGTGGGCTTCCTTTCATGCTTTCTTTAATTTTTAAGTTCAGAAATGCTGAGGGGGGAAACAAGAAACAAAACAAAACAAACAAAAAGAAAAGAAAAAAGAAAAACAGAAACCCAAAACTTCATACAGACATAATTGCACATCAAAAGTCATTGAGAAGAATGGAGGAACTTTGGATTGTGTAGAGGGAAATGAGGCGGGGGAGGGAGCAGGGGAAGGATAGAAACATCATTATCCTATATACATGTATGATCACACAAATGGTATGAATCTACATCGTGTGCAACCATAGAAATGAAAAATTGTACCCCATTTGAGTACAATAATTCAAAATGTAGTCTATACAAATAAACATAAATAAAAATTTTAAAAAGTCACTGAGGGGACAGCAAGGGTTAAAACTCACTCATTCCCTAAACTTTTTTGTTTCTATTCAATTTTAATAACAAACATTTATGTAGCATGCCTGTGAAGACACTAGTTGGCTAGCCCCACTGGGAGAACTAGAAAGTCCTCAGGCTAATGCTTATAGTTCAGTTCTCATGCCAATGATTATGACACCTAGGATGTGTACAAAAGGAAGCAGAAAGGTGGCATGCTTTGGTAAGTTTAAAGAAAACAGAATACTTTGGATTTGGATTGCATATATTTTAAAGTATAAACCTAGACTCTAAAAGGCTCCATATGACTTTCTGTATTTGGTTTCTCTAACTTGCTTTGATAGTAGCATCTTCACAATTTTAGCCAGATCTGCACACCACGGGGGATATTATTTGCTTGTAATATTTATTTAAATCAACTCAGTGCTTTTTAAAAAATACCTTTTTATTCAAGTTCTACACATGAAGTCAATTTAATAGTTACATTTCATCAATGCTTTTATCTGTTAATGTAAAATAAATACATGTTTCAGTTCAAATCCTTGCATGTTTTCATAGCTCTGAGTTTGATGATTTGGACAATTCTAGAATTCTGGGATGGTGAAAGCCAGTCTTTATCCCCCAATCCAAAAATATGGAAATAATACAAACACCCTCAAAACTTGTCTGTCTATATCTACACAGATAATCTTTAAATGTAAATTGTCTTTATAAATGAAATTGTGTGTGTGTGTATATATATATATATATATATCATAACATTACATATATGTACAAATGGAACTTCATATACATACACACAGTATGGAAAGGTTGAGAACAAACGTAAAGGAACTGAGCAGGAATTAGGCAATTAGGTCGGAACAATAAGAAGTAATAGACCAAAAACATGAGGAAACATTTTTAATAAGAAACCACAACATCTGATCAATAAAGTTAAAAAAATACACAGGCATCCTGCCTTCTGAACAAAAATCTCAGAATATATAACTTACTGCCCAGTTGCATTTTTAAAAGGAAAACTCAGTATGTAGAAATACAAGTCTAAAAACCTGTTTAATAAGAAGCTACACTGTGTCTTTAGGTGCCTAACTGAAGGGAGGGATCTCCCAGAGTCCAGGGTCTCCTGAGGTGCATCAGGAGATAGCAGAGGTAGGAAGGGGCTGGCTCAGGATCCCTCCTCCCTTCTTGTCAGAAACTACAGACTTATCAGTTTTACAAGTGTCCTTCCTCAGGATTCTCTAAAGGTAAGATATGATTTGGAGATCACAAGTGCCATCCAATTTCCTCATTTTACCCATGAGAAATCTGAGTCACAGAGAGGTTAAAAGACTGAAGTTCACTTGGCAAACAGTGGCAGAATCAAGCTCTACAGAACTCAGTGACCAGATTCTGAGGCTGCTGTTTACCTGAACAAAACTACCTCCAAGGACATCCTTATGTATCCATATATCAGTGACACTAGGGGACTTCATTATATTGATACCTTTGTTTATCCTTGAAAATGAAGAAGTGTGATTTATCTTTAATTCACTGAGGAGAGGATGGTAGCCAGCAACATTTAATGAAGTGTTATGAGTCAATGGAAATAAATTAGAAATAAGATGAAGTCATTATTTTGGAAAGCATGATGTAAGGAAACAGACACATCTCTTCCTTAAAAAAATGAATAAATCAAATAATGCCTGAGATAAATTGGGAAGACCTCTTAATTAAAACCAGGAAACAACAAAAATAGCAGCAGTAATGATGACAATAGCTATAATCTGTGGTTTATTATATACCAGCCACCAGACCCAAAACTTTACATGTACTGATAATCTTATGATATAAATATTATTATTCTCATTTTCTTGGATAAGAAATGTTGAGGCTAAGCCCAAGGGTAGAATGACCAACTGTCCTGGTTTGCCCAGGACTGTGGTGTCTCTCAGAGTATAGAACTTCAGGGTTAATATCAGGAAAGTCCTAGACACCCTGGAATGGTCAATCGCACTACCTAAGAGACTGGTAGCAGGCAGGAACTCCCTTTTCTGTGTGACGCCCCACTGACATGACCTTCTAGGATAACTTACCTTCATGTGCCACAATCTAGAGTTTAGCAAACTGGTTTAAAGGGTGTGACCAATATCTTACAAAACAAGATATTTACATGTAGCTTCATTTCCTTTCACAAAAGACAGAGAAAGCATTATACAGCCTCTGACCTCCATTCCTCCAGAAGAGTAGAGAAGGGATACTTACCTTGACCTCAAACTCGAAGTGCTCATCCTTCCCTTGTCCACAGAGGACATAGCGTGGAATACTAATCTTAATTGGGTCCTTCAGGTCATCTGGATTTGCTCCCAAAGAGCGGGAAACCATTCGCTATCAAAGGAACATCAGATAGAGAGAACAAAGAGAAACCAAGATCACTCTGCTGCAAATACTTTGCTTGGGCAGAAGAGAGAAAATGTGTTTCAAGTACAGAAAAGAGCATCAAACCAGTAGAGTTTGTTTAGAAAAGCGATGGCTTCCTTTGAAACAAAAATGCAAAGCCTCTCCTATAACAAAAGACCATTTCTTTAGGTATACCATTCCAAGAAGTTAGGGCAAAAGCACTTCAAAATGTTGTTTGGCTTTGAAGTTACTTCCAATTTATAAGAACAAGTGAAAACAGGAACAGATTACATATCCCGGCTTAAAAGAAAAATCAGTATACACCAAATTCCTTTCTGAAAAGTTTTGATTATCTGACAAACTTTTTTTCTTCACTATCAAACTGTTGTATTTAAAGCCTCAAAAGCTGGAGATTTTATTCAAATTTATTTTATCTTTAACTTCTAGCCATTTTTATAAGATACAGCAGTGTGGAAAGCTTTTAAAACAGAATGAAATCCCAAGTATTTTCTTTAGGCTTCATTTGATGAATAACTGACTTGACTTTGAAAAAGCTTTTTTTAAAATTCTGAATTGGTTCTTTTAAAACTTTATCTTAATTTTATTATATTTTAAATTGGTGCATTATAGTTATACAAAAAGATGAAATTCATTGTGATATGTTCATACATGGACAGGGCATCATTTGGTTAATTTCATTATGCTGTTCCTCCCATTTCCTATCCCTCCTCCCTTTCCCTCTTCCTTCTTCCTCTACTTCACTGTTCTCCATTCTATTTTTATGAAATACATTCCCCTTTTTTAATTCCTTACTTCTCTCTAGCTTCCACATGAAAGAGAAAACATTCAAATCTTGACCTCTGAGTCTGGGCTTATTTCATTCAGCATGATGTTCTCAGTTCCACCAGTAAATGACATAATTTCATTTTTCTTTATGGATGAATAAAACTCCACTGTGTGTATGTACCACATTTTTTTTAACACAGTTATCTATTAAAGAACACCTAGTTTGATTTCATAAATTGGTTATTATTGATTGTGCTGCTATAAACACTTGTATGAAGGCATCACTATAATCTGATTTTAATTCTTTTGAATAAATACCAAGGAGAGGAATAGCTGGATCATATGGTGGGTCAATTTCTAATTTTTTAAGGAATCTCCACATTACTTTCCAAAGTAGTTGTATTAATTTGCAGGTCCACCAACATCTAACTGAACTTTTTGCCCCACACCTTACAGTTAGACTGCCATTCTAACTGGAATGAGATGAGATCTCTGTAGTTTTAATTAGCATTTCCTTGATGGTTAAGGACATTGAACATTTACCATATATTTGTTAGCCATTTGGACTTCTTCTTTTGAGAAATATCTATTTAGTTCATTTGCCCATTTATTGATTGGTTTTTAATGTTGAGTTCTATTTACATTCATATTCTGGATATTATTCTCCTGTTGGAGGAGAAGCTGGCAAAGATTTTTCTTCCATTTAAGGAGGTTCTTTCTTGCAGATTTTTCTTTAATTTGAAGGCCTCTCATTTACTGATTCTTAATTTCATAAGGATTAGAATTCTTATTAGGGAAGTTGGTACTTGTGCCAATGTTAGTTGTTGACCCTGTATTTTCTTGGCTAGCTGTTATGTTTCTGGTCTAACTTCTAAGTATTTAATCCACTTTAGGTTGATTTTTGAGAAACAGAGATCTAGTTTCAGTTCCCCACATACATGGATATCCAGTTTTCCCAGCACCATTTGTTAAAAATGCTATCTTTTCTCCAATGTATGTTTCTGGCACCTTTTCCAAGGATCAGATGACTATATCTATGTTGAACTGTCTGTGTATCTTCTATTCTGTTCCACTGGTCTTTGTGTCTGTTTTGATGCCAATACCATGATGTTTTTGTAATTACAGTTCTATGGTATCATTTGAGGATCAGGTATTGTGATGTCTCCACTCTAACTCTTATTACTCAGAATTGCTTTAGCTATTCTGGGTCATTTATTCTTCCATATGAATTTTAGGATTATTTTTCCAGTTCCACAAAGAATGTCACTAGTATTTTGATGAAGATTACATTGAATCTATAAATTGTTTTTGGAAATATGGCCATTTCACAACATTAATTCTGCCTATTCAAGAAATGGTAGGTATTTCTTTCTTCTTATGTCTTCTTCAATTTCTCTCTTCAGTGTTGTATAACTTTTACTATAGAGGTCTTTTACCTCCTTGGTTAGATTTATTCCCAAGTATGTATGTATGTATGTATGTATTCATTCATTCAATCATTCAGGCTATTGTGAGTGGAACTGTAGTAAAAGCAGTCTATTAAAGAGTCTTGTAGTCAATGGTGGGAGAAAGATTAAATAAGGAAACATGAGAAAGCAAGTAAATAAAATGCCTCCAAAAGTGTGTAACTCCCCAACAACTGAATCCTCAGATAGCAAAGTGGAAGAAATGTCAAAGAATTCAAAATGTTGATGGTTAATATAATCAAGGAACTATAAGATATAAGAAATGAACTAATAGAAAACATAGGAAGTAGAAGATCATTTCAATAAAGAAAGAGATATTCTGAAAAAAAAAACATATCCTGGAAATAAAAGAATCAATGAATCAAAATAAAATTCAATGGAAAGTATCACTAAAAGATTAGACCATGCAGAAGACAGATTTTCAGTTCTTAACATAAGGGATGCAATCTTGAAAACGAAGACAGCAATAAAAATGATAAGAAACCATGACCACAATATAAAGGAAATATGGGACAACATGAAAAGACTGAATCTCAGGATCATTGGCACTGGGGAAGTGAGATACAAACTAAGGTCATGCATAATCTTTTCAATGAAATAATATCAGAAAAATTTCCAAATCTTGTGAATATTATGGAGATCCAAATACAGGATGTATTCAGAATACCAAAAGTCAAGATAAAAAAAGATCCTCTCAAAAATACATTATATCTAATATACAAAACAAGGATAAAATTTTAAGAGTTGCAAGAGAAAAACGGCAGGTCACATTTAGAATCAAAGCAATATGAATCATTGATGACTTCTTAGCCCAATCTGTAAAAGCCAGGCAGGCTTGGAAAAATACACACCAAGCTCTGAAAGATAACGATTGCCAATCAAGATTGCTTTATTCAGCAAAGATGTCATTCAGGATTGAAGATGAAATAAAAGCCTCCAATGACAAATTTTGTTTTGTTGAAAAAGTGTATGTTTAACCATCTACTTTTTGATATATATGCTTCTTTCTTTTTCTTTTTTATTGGCTAATATTATCTTTAAATAACATTAGGATTAATTTTGACATAATTATACATACATGGAATATAACTTGCTCCAATTCAGTCCCCAGTACTTAACCTTATCCTCCCCCTCCTCTCTCCCACTGTTTCCTTTCCTCTGCTCTACTGACCTATTTATTTACATTTTTAAAAGAATTAGGGTCTTGTGAATATGCATAATTATAAGATTCACTATAGTTATGTACAACTAATTAGAACAAAACTTTTAGAAAAATTTTTAAAAAGATGCACTATAAGTACATATGAAAGTTAGTCAGATTCATTCTATAGTTTTTCCCTTATCCCATATTTCTTCCCTTTCCCTCAATCCCCTTCTTCTATTCCCCGATCTTCAATTTTGATTAACCATCTGCTTTTTATTTTTAATTAAATATTCACTTAACTGTCATTCAATTTTATAAATCATGCTTTGATGAACATTTTTTTAAATGCTTTAGTTTATTATAATTACATATAGTAGTGGGGTTCATGGTGACATAATCATATATGCACATCATTTCTGTAATATATTCCCCAGTCCTTTCCTCCTACCTTCCCCTCTTCTTCATCCTCTACTCTTCTTCTACTTACACAAACATATATGTATATGTGTGCATGTATATATATGTGAGTATATATATATTCCATTGGTATATTATGATTTTATACAAAAGTAGGAATCATAATGATACATTATGATTTTACACAAAAGTAGGAATCATAATGATACATCATCCATCCACATAGCATAATTTGGACAATTTTGTTCCCCTGTTCTTCCCCTCTCCCTCCCTTCCCCTATGTTTCCTTTACTGATCTCCATTCTACTTTGGTGACAAATATTTATGGTCTGTGTGGTGGGAATTCAGAAGGGTCTGAGGAAGAGGTATTATAAGAAAAGTAAATCTTCAAAATGAGTTCTCTTGAATGTGAACAGGAAGAAATCTCTGAACAACCCTCATTATTTGCACTAACCTGGGGTTTTATAAAACATAAGAAAATATGTTTTCAAAGTAGTAGCAGTAATAAAAATTAAAATCATATAGTTCTCAGTTATGGAATAATTACTGTGCCCATAAACTAAACATTTATATGCATCAGCTTATTTAATCCTATGATCTTTCTGTGAGGTCCTAACTACTATTATCCTTATTTATTAGATGAGAGATCTGAGACTGCAGGGTGAGGTCATTTGATGGGGGGAAGTGCCAGGATTTGAACTTCAACCAGAGTCCACTTTTTTCACAATGATGCTCTTCTGCTATATGAAATTTTAAAATAGAAATAACAAACAATTCAGACACATACAGGATTTAAGAAACTGCACAATCTCTCCATGATTATGCAGCAAAAAGAAAACAGTGGGTAATAAGCTCCCTTGCTCCCTGGCAGAAAGTGGTCCCAAGTCCCCAGGCAGGTGTTTATGTATTTAAAGGTGAAAAGGGAGAGAAATAATTTAATGTATTTATAGAAATATATTTAATATTAAGAAATGTCTTTGACCTACAAATGCCATGGTTTAGCCAGGAAGTTCTTTCTTTACTTCTTAATCCCTGGATTTCTATGTCTTGCTTAAGAACTATATTTCTAAAGTGGAAAGATCTCCATAGAATATAATTCTAGCTCTGAGATTTGGTCTGAGAGGAACAATCACTGACCCTGCTGTACCTCAGTTCCTCAACTATGGTATGAGGCATGATATTTATCAAAATCCAAGGGCATGGCATGGATCCAACCATGAACAAGATGGTGCCTTGCTCTATAGGACTTAGAGTTGGAGGCAGGTTCTGATGAGTCAACTAATAGTAATATCAAGATTACAACATTTTGATGGGGTAATAAGGAGAAGGATAAAGCATGTACATTGCTGTCTAAATATCATGAATTTTACTAAGGAATAGTTGCAGACAAAACTTCCCAGGCATATCCTGTGAGCTGCAATGGAAACATAAACTTTACTTTCCAAATTCCTATGTTCACCTCTAGGATATGCAATTAAACATTACCATCTTTTAATTAAGATGCACCAACCAAGCTGGGCATGGTGGCACATGTCTGTAATCCCACCAGCTCAAGAGGCTGAGGGAGGAGGCTCAAAAATCCAAAGCCAGACTCAGCAACTCAGTGAGGTCCTAAGCAACTTAGTGAGACCCTGTCTCTAAATAAAATATAAAAAGGGTTGGGGACATGGCTTAGTGGTTCAGTGCTCCTGGATTCAATCCCTAGTACAAATAAATAAATAAATAAATTAAATAAAAGGCATCAATTACATGTCACATGGAAGACCTGGTCTTGGGGATATAAAATAACTTACAAAACATTTGTAATTTCTAAGACCTTTAGTTTTTCTCAAGTGCATTAAGTTATATACGAAGATTTAATGTTTTTATTCTAGATGGATTCTACTGTAAACATAGTATTTGCTACCTCAACTTTCTCTTTTTATAAGTCAATTTCCAAAATGCGCTAAAGTTGCAACTGTTGGACTGGTTACTACATGGGCATTTTATGAATGGAAAAGTTCTCTGAGAATGCACTGCTGTGAAATCAATCCCTAAAGAAAAGATAGTAACCTAGGACTCTGGCTCATACATTGTCTATAACTCCTCCGATTCCCACTCCCCAAAAAAACCATGCCGTTAAAATTGGTTAAGATGGTTAAAATTGATGGGACAATTTCAGTGGGTTTGTGAATTGAACAGGGATCAGTTAATGGGAGTGATGGAATCTACTAACCTCAATCCAGGACAGCTCTTTACACACCAGTACCTGCATGTGTACTTCAATCAATGGCTCCAGCTAGACTCAGTACTACAGTTATTGTCCCATCAGAATCAGAGGGGTGAATGTAGCAGATTCCTTGCTGAGAAGATATTCCTGTTTTCATTACTCGGTATGTTGAAGACCAGAAAGATTGTCAGAGCCTATGCTATCATCCTTGGCTACAGTTTACCTCAATTTCACTGATTTCGTATGAACTAAATATTAACAAGTATACAGAAACCAACTCCATCAAAAATGAGTAGCTGAAATATAAGGCAGGGATCTGAAGATATATGAGCAAAATTATAATAAATAGAGAAAAAATTAAAAAGTATGAGTTTCTGTCAAATCATTGCTGCAGTGTGACTTCTAAAAATCAATTTATGAAGTCAATTTGATGAGAGATGTAGAATTCTCAGGAAACAGTGTAAAAGGTTCTTAACATCCCCCTAAACTATGTTTATAATGGACAGGAAGGAAAAGGAACATAAATGTCTCTGAAATTTATTCTTGATTTGAAAGTGGCTATGGTTTGAATATCTTGAGTTTTATACTAGACATGTAAATATGAGCTGTACCACATTACATCCCATTGTTTATGGGAGCTTTGAAATATCTGTGACATTCTTTATTTTGGAATCAGTTAATTCTCCTACATGCAGCAAAGAAGATTCTTTGACTCTGAAGGGGAAGTTGGTGACAACACATCCTAGGAGGGCATAAAGAAACAAGGAAGCCTGCATATTTGGGAACCACTCTGTGCAGCTGATCTGTCAGATAAATTTGTATGATGTTAGAAGTAATTTTAAGTGCTGTATGAAATGGTTCTATTTAGAAATAGAAGGTATACCCATACATAAGAAATATCTAAAATTAAATACAAAGAAATATTTTTCTGAGAACTTTTAAGGCAATTTTAAGGCAATAATGTCCTGGGTCAACAAATGTGCTATTTTGTTGTTATTGTTGTTGTTGTTTCATTGTGGGTCAAACACTGTAGTCAGAACCTCAGTTACAAGAAACAGGCAGAACATGGGCTTCACTGTAATTATTCAGATCAGAATCTTCTCTTGCCATTCAGGGTGTCTCCTTCAAAAGGGGTCAACTGAGGAAATGAACAGGAAGTGGAATCAATATCTGCTTGGATCACTGTTAGCTCTGCAGAGGGTATGGAATGGTCCAGTCCTACAGGGAGTCATCAACAGTTTCCCCTAACCACTCTAATTATGTACCAGATGGTTAAATTCAGTTCATCCTTTGACCATGACAAGGTCAGACCTAAGAACTGACATAAATCTCCTTGAGCCCATATTCAAACTTTACTTCCAAAACACAGAAAAACCAGCATTTTCTTTTTCAAAATTGGATTTAATAAAATAACTGATTCCCAGCATAATGCTGTTCCCAATAGAACGTGTCTAATTCCCCCTTTTTTTCTAACATGTGCCACAGTTATAGTTGCAGTTAGAACTCATATATCAAGTACTTATTATGTTCCAGCAGTTAAAATGGGGATTTGGATGTTATGGACAGTGATGGTAGGATCTTTTACTTTCTGAAATGTGAGCCATGTTATGAGAAAGAGAATAAAGATAACTTGTATGAGTGAGTACAAATCATGAGTGTGACCCATAGCCAAAACATGTTCATATTAATTTCCCAAAGAAGCATGCCTGTGCTTTTATAAAGGGCCTTGTCTTAATACCATCCTATCTCTGAAGGCTGAGCTGGAGTTGGCCAAGACATGTGCCCCACATGCTAGCTCCCAGTGCATCCTCTCCATCCTTGTCAGGGACAGCACTTAACAGACTGGCATGAACACTGCTAACCTTACTCACATCAGAAAACATAAGTTTTCAAATACAGGATTAGTTCTTTAATTTTGATATATATACCCTTAGGGATAAATTACTCAGAAAATATAAACTGTGTTTGACAGAGATGGTTATGAAACACCTTGAGTTTAGGTGACATTCAAGCCATGATTCTTATGGAACTGGTTATTTCTTCTGAATAGATATGAGTTGACTAATATTGTTTCAAGATATGGAAATATTGGGTAATCTAAGGAATGTTTCAACTTGAAACTATTAAAAACATCACTATTTTGTTATCTCTAGATCTTGCAAGACTAGTTCCATTAAGAAGGTCATCATCTCAGGATAACTCATAAATAGTTGATTAAAAAGATTAAATATTGAGTCCAGGACATTTGACCAATAATATGGTAACAACTATTAAGTGGCTCTGACCACCAAATATCTGGAGTGTGGGACCCTGAGGAGGGAAAATAGGATGTCTATGATGTCTATAATGTCTTTAGTCATGAAAAGTGTCACTCATCTTCACTAGTTTCAGTTCCAACTACAATGAATTCTATGGTCCAGGAAAACATAAAGGGTAAGAAGGGTAGGAGCACTTCCCTTTGTCAGTTTTCTGCAGAGAATATTTAAATTTCCAGCTGAAGAAGCACATTGAGCACACAAGGTTGTCCTGTGTCATATTCACATTATGTGTGTGTTCAGGCTTTTCTTTTATAGGAGCTAAAAGTGCAGAAATAAAGAGATCTGAGGCCCATGCAAGGAAACAATGGAATTGGAAAGAAACTTGTAAGAAAATCCTTGAAAACAATAACAAAAATAACAGAAAAAACCTTTAATGTCTACATATTACAAGAAAAAAAAACCAAGAATCAACTTAGCAATGCTTAAAAATATTCATTGCGATCATAGACAAAAAATAAATAAATAAGAACACAAAACACAAAAGGTTTGCCTTTGAGAATAACAGTGACCAACAGGTGGCTTTGGCATTGTAGAAAAAATATAGGTTCTGGAGTAAGGTGGTGTTATGGTTTATATATTAGGTGTCCCCTGAAAGCTCACATGTGAGACAGTGCAAGAACATTCAGAGGTGAAAAGATTGTGTTATGAGAGAACTAACTGGTTACAGAAGACAGGTAGGGTGTGGCTGGGGGCAGTGGTCATTGGGGGTGTGCCTTTGGGGTATATATTTTATATCAGTCTGGTGGAGTCTTTCTCTCTCTCTCTCTCCCTCTCTCTCCTTCCTGGCCATGTCCTGAGCCACTTTCCTCCACCACACTCTTCTGTCATGACATTCTGCCTCACCTTGAGCCCTGAGGAATGGAGCTGGCTGTCTATGGACTAAGCAACCTCTAAAACAGTGAGTCTCCGAATAAACTTTTCCTCCTTTAAAATTGTTCTTGTCAGGTCTTATAGTCACAGCAGTGAAAAAGCTGACTAAAACAGAAGGCCTAGGGTTAAGTTCTAATTCTCAAACAAGTAATCCCTTCTGAGTGTAAATTCTCAAATAAGAAGTAGAGATCAACGTTAATTCCTCCATTCCAGGAGGGTCAGTTTAGGGATAAAAAGGAACAATATATAGGCAAAACCTCTGCACTGTGTAAATCACAATATACATGATAGTTGGACCTGTTGTCACACTGGTAATGCTCTACATCTTCAGCAACAGGAGATTTTAACCAAATAAGGGCAGGGGATTAATTTATATAGAATCTCTTTCCTTCTCTCATCAACTAGATTATTCAATTCCATTCTTAAAAAGGAAGCTTTAACAAATCACAAAGGCACATCCTTGACAAGAGATTAGACAGCAATGGTTTGGAACTGTGTTGTGCAAGGAACATTGGGGACTAAAGGGTACTGGAGGAAAGGAAGAAAAATCAGAGGAGGCAGAGAGAGGATCATTCTAAGGGTTGTGATATAATACAACATACAGAATAGACTGGCTTTATTTCTGTTACAGAAGGTGCCTTGGCTAGACAGACTCTGAGGATGTATAGCAGTATAAGGAGATTACAGAAAGAATGGTCTAAGAGTAAAAGCAGTCTTCCATGAATAAACTTCTTCAGTGGTAGAAAGTGATCAGCCCATCCTTGGAGATATTCAAGCATAAACTGAATAGGAAAACAGTTGAACCTGGTAACTTTAAAGGTTCTAGAACATATGTTCTTCACAATTTCTGAATGTTCCCAATAGGGAGAAGTCTGACAAGTTTTATTTGAGCCTTAGCTTCAAAAGAGATTTGGGAACTTTGGCATAAAGCATCTATCACAGATAGAATTTCTGGTCCTAATTCTTTTCTCCTCATAGTGTAATACACATTCACAGTCTTGCCAGAGCTTCTTGGTGAATAGAGTATACTTCCTTGCCTCTTGACTTTGGGTTCTACTGGTAACTCATGTTGTTCCATAGGAAGTTAGCAGACAATGATGCCAGCAGAGGATTTCATAGCTGCCCTTTTGTACTTCTTTCACCATCATGATGGCTACTGCTCCTTCAGCACAAACCCCAAAATGAGACATATGGAGCAGAACAACCCTCACTGAGTAGCAGATGACCTTTATCCTGTAGCAGAACCATTTTCATCTACTTGCAAACCAGCAGTGGAAAAAGAAAATGAGCCTTTTTGGTATGCCACTTGAAGTTGGAGTGTTGTTTGTTACTCAGCAATAGCTGACTGATAGAACATTTGTTACAACAGAAGTTTTGAGGAATGAGGTGTCTAGGTTACATACTGGAGATTAACTACATTAACAAAATGACCTCATCAGAAAGTGGCCCATTCAATAACACTGCCTATCAAAGAAGTATGGATAAAAAATTCAAATCTATTTAACATATAAAGATTTAAATTATCTGGGAAAAGGATAATTAAAATTACTGTAATTATTACTGCTGGAAGACTTAAGGGTTCTCTTCCAACAGACAGCATGCACATTTTTAAAGAAATGAAATTGGGGAGATAAACTGTTTTGAAATGTTTTTTCAACAAATTCTAACTAAATTCACCCTGCCAACCATAAGTCTGTGAAACAGGCAGCTGTTAGCAAAATGGGTTTTAATCAAACTCAGATGAAATCACCATTTCAAAAGTTCTCAAAGAGGTATTGTCTGGAATGTATCAAAAAGTCCCACAATGCAAATGTTTATGACTATAGTACAACAGTGCAAGTGCAACACAACCAAGTATACATGAACCTATTACTTCCTGATTCAGAAACTCCTTACAACTGAGATGTTACATTATTGAATACCTAGACTTACACCTGCTCCACTACAGAGTGTCTTGGGTATAGAACTTCTGAACAATGAGCCAGAAGGAGGTTGTTATGACTGAAGTCATGGTAGATAATGGTAAAAACAACTCCACCATTTTCTATAGGCATTACAACAATCTTAATACTTACTTCACAGATAGTTAATCAAACTCATTCCCAAGGACCATATTTTATCTTAAGGTACAAAGTATGACTAGGTGAGAAATGTGACATATAAAATTTGAATGCCGTAGGCTGCTTCTATTATGTAGTGAGATTCCCACTGTAGCCTACTTGGATCATAAAGCAGACTGAAAAAGCCATAATGAATAATACAAGCTTAGGTAATGCTCATATTTGCTGCATGCTCCATCTATGAAAAATAATAAAGATCCCTATTTCTAACATGGTAGAATTATGCTTTTGTACCTGTGAGGACAAGCGAGTCTGGTTTGTTTAATATTTAACACACTTTGTAAAAATGATGTATTACTTATGTTATTGCTACCTTTTTTCCAATTGTTAGCCCTCTGCTGGCATTTTAAATTCTATTCTGTTTTTAATGATCATTAATTCTGGTTTTCTTTTCAAGTATATATAAGAAATTATGGAGTGGAACAATTTAAGACAAGGTAATGGAAAATAAATTAGCTAAGAAAAGTGAAAAAACATATGAAAATAAATTAGTAGAAATAGTGTTGGTATTAAAAGGCATTATGATAAGTTTAAAAATTTTTTCCAAGATAGAAAAAGACCAGTCAAAATAGTGATGAATCAGTGATTTTAATTTAAAGAATGTCATTGTTTTGGTCAGGTTTTGCATTACTATGAACAAAATACCTAACAAAAAAATTAGAGGAGGATAAGTTTATGTGGGGCTCAATTTCTGAGGTCCATAGACTGCAGACTCCATTGCTCTGGGTCCAAGGTGAGGCAGAACACCATGGCAGAAGGGCCCAGTGAAGGAAAGTTGTTCAGCTCATGGTGGGGCCAGGAAGCAGAAGGAGCAGGGGTATAAGAGAGGTCACAGGGAAGATGCACCCATCTAGGGCACACCCCCTAGGGCCCTCTTACATCCCACCAGCCTACAGTTACCACCAAGTCAATTCATTCAAAGTAGGATTGACTGATTAGGTCATAGCTTTCCTAATCTAATCACTTCATCTCTGAATATTCCTGCATTAATAGAAGGTTTTGGGGACACCTCATATCCAAGCCATAACATCTGTACATAAAGGTAAAAGCCTTCAGGTGCAAGGCAATAAGGTATGAATGTATGGAAGAAGGGTACTTTGGAAATGACAAAGTTCACCTAAAAACAAGATAATACAATTGACTCAAAACCAAAAAGCCTCCACTGGTTTAGAGTAAACAAAGCTGTGGCACCAGTCTGTGGAACATAGCACATTCTTCAACCAATTGTCTGTGTTGTCCTGTTCACTTCCCCAGAGACGGGGTGGAGGAAAATAGGTGAAAACATAGAATCAGCTGAGTAAGTTGTTATTAGCTCTGATGACAGGAGGGAAGCTGTGCATTTCCTGGTCTCATGGGGATGGTAAATTTCAGAGTGGGTTAAATTTTGGCTCTGTCCTTATCATCAATTAGTAATAGGAATAAAGAAAAGGACTACATTCATGTTGCACACTACCCAAAGATTTGACCAGAATAGAAACTGTACCTTGTGTGTCAGGGCTAAAATGAGTGGGTGAATGGAATCACTGATCCACTCAACAGTGGACCACACTGAAGAGTAGCTACCATGGCTGAACGTGATCCCAGCTGAGAATGGAAGGAGACTAGATGAAGCAAAAGAGGCAGAGCTCCTCCTTTCTGAGGCTCTGGAATTTAGCAGAACACATACCTAAGAGACAGGAGAACAATGACCAAGCAACTAGAGTCAGATGAAATAAAAAATAAATATAGGAGGTGTTACCTGGTTGCTTATAGTACGGCTGAATTCTATAGACACAAATTGTTGCTCAGAGGAGAGAGAGAGATCTTGTAGGGCAGAGCTGTGAGCCTCTGAGAGAGGATGCTGACCACTGACCTGCTTAGTGGAAAGAAGATCCACCTCAGGCAGATAAAGATGTGAACTCGCCTCAGGCCAGTAGAACACCTCTTTCAAAGACAAATGATGTGTTTGGTGAGAGGCAAAGAGGGAGAAAAGTCAGGGAAAAGGGGTGAATGCACTTTGGAGGCAACCATATGTTTATCTGACAAGATAGCAGAAAGAAGCCATTAGAAAAAGCTAGGCTCTAAGATGACAAGTCTTTCTAGGACAGAAATACAGAAGTTCAGAGAAAGAAGTAGAATGTGATAGAAGTTGGGGTTGGGGACTAGGCGAAGAGTACTAAAAAATACTGACAAGTCAGGAACTGAAATCATACTGGTTGAAAGGGAATAGTCAAGAAGTACGAAAGAAGACAGGAAAAGGCAATTAGCTGGAGAAGACAACAGTGTAGGACAGGCACTGCTGTCTCCTCCATGCAACTGCAGTGATGGGAGGACATCTGAAATCCCAGGTCCTTATAGGAAGCTCAGTGTAGCACTAAAGTGTTCTGCCACATCA
This sequence comes from Sciurus carolinensis, assembly GCF_902686445.1. Lineage (NCBI taxonomy): Eukaryota > Metazoa > Chordata > Mammalia > Rodentia > Sciuridae > Sciurus > Sciurus carolinensis. The sequence continues at coordinate 41,248,520 of NC_062214.1, forward strand.
CTGTCCTAATCATGGCTGGAATGGAGGCTGTCAATGAAGGTCACTGCCAGACTGGGCACTTTTTCAGGCAGCACAAATTAGCCTGCCGGAAGCCAGCAGGCCTAGACAGATTCCAGTGCAACAGACTATAAATCAACATGAAGCCAAACAATCAGAAATGCTTTAATCATCTGACAAATGATGAGACAGACCCAAATTTATACACTTGAGTTTCAAGAAAATGAAGCAGGTGATCATAAAGATATTTTATCAATCCTCTGCTATCAGGTATTTTCATTTTACTGTAGATATTTCAAATATTTAGAGTTTCAACTCTGGAGGTCTGCTTTTTTTCCAATTCCAATTTGATTAGTTACACTGACATTTTGTTATTTCCTTCATTGTTTTCCTTTTATTAAAAATCTAAAAATCATGTACTGCATCTTTGAAAGTCTCCTTCCTAGAGTCTTGTCAAATGTGAGATTAACCGAAGAGCCTCATCTTGAGAAATGAGTCAGTTTCCAGACCTCAGGTGTGCCAAGCTGACTACCCTGAAGATGCAATGGGGTCATGAACAACTGGACACTTGGGTCTTCTTGCAGGGGTACAGAAGGGCTATTTCCTGAATCTGACAAAAGCCTGAGTTTTTGTAAGAAGACAAGTTTTACTGTTAATAAATTTTTCTTCTCTGGAACAACAACACACCTGAATTCACTTAAAGCACAGCATCTGATCACATCAAATTGTGTATGTGGAGGAAATGTGTTCAGAGATGGTGTATGTGGATAAAACACACGATCTTCCCTCATAAGCGCAATGTGGGTATTTAGAAGGACAAGTGACTGACACTGGTCATAGCTGGGCTCACCCTCAACCCTGACAGTCGTGTAAAGCAGTAATTGAACCTCTGCCAGAGAAAGGATATTGACTCCCACATTTCCATGAAGAAAGTGAATTATGTCAACCAAGGTAGTCTGGAATCTGGATGACAACTGAACTCCATTTGCCAAAACTATGTCAGGGATATCTGCTTTCCAATCCAGAGAAAGCTGAACCAGATCCTGGTGGAGCAAAGGATGCTTCACAAAGGCAGCAGCTTCAGACTCTGAAATCAGGACACACAGGAGGTCCTGGCATAGTTGTTGAGAGAGGTTTTTGTTGTAAGTGAACACAGAGAGCAGAAGAACCTGCGTGGATCCCAGGAATCGAATGCTTTGCCCACCAAAGCCGATCTGAATTTCTTGTAGTTCAGAAAGTGGTAGAGCATGAAAAATGCTCATTGAGCCTGAGTGCTTATCTGACAGAATCAAAGAGTATAAAGTTGACTGAAGGAGGAGCAGGCATGCTGGCTGGGGGTCAGGTTCTGTGCAGTTAGCCACAGCAAGCCAGTAAATGCCTTTGATGTCCTTCATGTCACCCACAGGTTTTGGCAGAGAACAAATCACTACCTCAAGAAAGTCTTTTAAAGATTGCTCTTAAAATTTCAGCATTTGGTCTGGGAATTGCACAAGGGTCTGCTTAAATGCAGAGCTCTTTCTAGCATCTTCAGAGTTAAGGGAGACAACTGAACTTGGCGAGGAACCTGGTAAAGCTGCAGATGTGAGGGTGGAGGCCATGTAAGGCTCTGCGCTCTCTGCTGGCCTCAGGCTCCCTGCTTCTTTGTTGCTGCTGCTGCTGCCAACCTGAGCTTCAGGAAAACAATGAGATCCTGATGGCACCACGTGGGACTTCAAGGGCACATCCAGGGGCAAGAGCTTCAGAAATGGCAGGGTTCTGATGAATGCTGTCATGTGGGAGGTGAGCCTACTTGGGTCACACAGAGTCCCCACATGCTTGGCTTGGTGAATCATCTTTGTGCCAGCCTGTAGCAGGTGACTGCTGGTATCTTTGTAAAGAGTTGAGAACTTGTGGTAAAAATATCTCAGCCTGTTGTTTCCTTCTGTCCTGATATTTATCAGTGATGCTGGAGAGCTATTCTTTTCAGCAGCTCTTTCTCATCTTGCTGCTCGCAACAAAACTTGGGGGCCACTGCGCTCTGAGGAGCACTGCCAGATGTGCTTTCTTCACGAGAAACACTTTCAGAGAGGACAAAGCAGAGCACCCTGCTTTGCATGGCCTGCTTGCTTCCACGATTTATAGACACTTGCTGGAACTTACGTTGCAGCAATGTCCAGTTGGACTCAATCCCCAAGCTGTGTTCACCTTTGTGAGTCATTAGCTCGCTGAAATAATCTGACTTACTCTGAAAATCTTCTCCATGATTGGTTTCATTTTCCTTTAGGAAAGAGATCTCAGGTAGATGAAAACATTTTGGTTCAAGATGACCAGAATACTCAGGACAACAATATTTGTAACTCCTATTCTGTAGCTCCTTGAGTACTGAGGACTGATCCCTTCTCTTTTGTGACACTGAGGAGGAAGCTCTAAAGCCTGAGATGCTCTGTGGCATGGGATGACTCCAGTGACTGCTCTGATCCTCCACCCTTCTCTCTTCTCTAATGATGCTAGAATTATCAGTGGCATCTTTGGGCAGAAGTGGGACAAGACACTGGGTGGGCCAAAACCGACTTTTCTGTTCAAGATGTTAAAAAAAAAAGTTGAATGGGGATGTGATTCTTTTGCACATGATGATTCCTATAGTCATTAGTTTCATTGGGTGTATTGATTCAGAGTTTAAGTAGAAAGCCTAAGTGAGTTGTATTGACTGATATAATTAAAGGAGAGATGATCTAATTTATACATAGCACATCATTTTCCATATTTATTATTTCATAAATCACCAAGTATTTTGATACAAGCACACTGTACAGGATTGAGTCACAGTATCCATTCCTTGGTCTAACATTTCATTTTTTTCTAAAGCAAATCCCAAGATCTTTATTCAATGTTTAAAAGGTCATTTATAGTTGTGAAAATAAATGTGAGACCATATGTCCAAAATGTAAAAATATTAGGGCATACTTAATGAGAATTAGAGGGCAAGACCAAAAGTAATTCACAAGTATTCCAACTCAGGTCTGATTTCTCTCTTTGGTCCATTTCATGAGAACATTGTGTGCTTCCTGGCTAGGTCAGCATTACTGCTATCAGCAAGCCATTGCCACGGGAGGCTTATAGCACACCTGCTCTGTGCCAGGCACCATGGACACAAAGAAATGAAGGCCGACATTTTGCTCTGCCTAGGGTTCCCTAATAAAGAGAATGGGTATCCAGAGGAGGATAATGTCATTCCTGAGTGGCTGGCAGGAGGGGGTGGCCATGGCCACATTCACCTTCTTGCTCTCCATTCAGTAATGCATGTAAATATTCAGGAAGATTTCTATCACCTAGCAGTTTTGTGTGTGTGCGTGTGTGTGTCTGTGTGTGTATGTTTATGGGAAAATGTGAAGGACATGCCCTTTAGGGGAAGAAAATACAAGTAAAATCTTACAAATTGTATGCCCCCAAAAAACATTAGTTTGATAATCCACAGGGGAAATAAGCTAATCAATCAAGAGTATTTCCTTTGTGCTACTGCCAACTTATAGTCTACAAAATGAACAGGGTTTTTAAAACATTGAGAAGTACTCAGTTTCAATTCCAAACCCCGTATCTGATCCTGATTATATAATTCTCCCTTTTAAATGCAGACCAAGGGAAAGGATACTGTTACGAATGAAAAACTGGGCAAAGTTCCACCAAATCTATGTGCTGTTCAAAAAAGTCAAAGTGGTTTTCAACCTGCAGGATTCCGTTTAATTTTAAGTCCATATAATAGCTTGCCTTCCCTATTAGCCATTAATCTCACTGGGACTTCAAAATTCTAATTATGCAACTAAACATTAAGAAAATTTAATCACACGAGCATGCCATAATTTAAGGCGACCCTATCAATCTGAAAAATCATTACCTACCTCATATTTTAGTTTACGTTGAATGGTGCCATTGTGAAGTTTCTCATTATCCTGAAAAGAAAATAAAAAGCCCTCTATATTAAATTATATCATGTTCACAGAGGGGAGAAAAACTGATTTGATTAGAAGTATTTACGGGAACAAAATTCTATAGAAACAAACTTGTCATTCAGCAATGACAACCCTTTAACAAAATTTATATTCTGAAGATAAACATGACTGTATTGATCCTTCTGCCTGAAAAAGAACTGAACGTAAATGATTCAATAATCTTAAACTTCTGTTACTGAAAGCAAGGTTTCCTTAGGATATTTCTTAATTTGCAGGTTAGAAATGAATTGTCTTTATTTTGATAAAAATCATCTTGTTGCAAATACCTTTCTTCTCAAGGGGAAAACTATATTTCTACTTGAATAATTTACAAAGTAAATGAAATACTTATGGAAATAGGTTGCATTTGGGAGAAAACAGAAAAATGTTATATCCAGAATGTTTATAAATCAAAGAAAGCAAATAAATCATTTTAGGAAACTTTATATTTACCTAATAAGGATTTTCTAAGAATCACAAAATTGCTAAATAAAATTACTTGAAATAAAATGAATTTTAAACTGTTAGGGTCCATCTAAGTAGTATTTAGTTTTTGGAACATTTGATATCTGGATTTTCTCTTTAGAAGAAGTCATAAAAGACCCCACCACCATCACTGCTACCACTTGTTAATTCACAAGGGTCATCTTGAGAAATGGAAGACCATGTTACTTAGCTCCTTCAGCTCACCTTGGTCATATCTACAGATGTGTTGTTGGCATCACCAATAGCACGGTGCAAATCCTGAAGACGTCTTTGGACTTCTTCTTCAATATAAGCATTGATCCTGAAACCCATAGAGTCAGGACAAATATGAATGCTTCTAACCACACAAAATTGCTATATGTTTCTTTACTAAGCCCCAAACAACAGGGAGTTTTCCCATTCTAACTGCTGAACATAAAATTGACTTGAGACCTCATACAGTTTTCTTCTTTCCAAGAAATCTAGAGCCATGTGTCCATTATTTTTTTTCCCCCCAATGAGAAAGAACTGGACAAATAACAGAGCATTGAGGCTGGAAACAAGACTAAGTGACCCCATCCACGTCTTTTCTGATTTCCTTAGAAGAAACCTGCTGCAGGGTGGGGGAAAACATCACAGTTTCTGACTTCAGGGACTGTGTCGTCTCAATTCATTCCTAAGGCAGAACAACGGGTTTCCTTACAAAGAACAGATGATAATTATTTCTCAAGCACGAGGTCACTTAAAAGGATTACAAAAAAACAACAACAAAAAAGAGGACAAAAGTTCTGTACATCTTTGCTATTCAGCAACCATATACAAGACAAGCAATGCCTGGCATTCTTGCATTATTTCTGGTCTGTCTTGTCTCTCCAGATGGGTTATCTGGATCTGTCCAGCAAGGTTATCTTAAGGTATTTTAAAGGTCTTCACCTCCCCAAATGCCCCAAACAGGGCCAAGACAGAGCGGAAGCCACAAATGGTTGACCTTTGAAGAGGCTGCCAAGTCATATCTGGTGTTCCACAGAATGTAGGAGAAGTTGTATTACTTAATATAACCATCAGCTTTAATCATCTTAGTGGATAGCTCACTCTGGTCAGAATTTAAGTCATTCAACCCAAAAGGACCAGAGAGTAGGGAATTTCAGTCATATCAAAAGTCTTTCCAGTAGATCAGTTGTAGGTCCATCTCTTCCAAAACTACAGACACTAATTAGAAGAATGTTTTTAAAAAATTAAATGGTTTCAGTTGGACATAGTGGTGCACACCTAAAACCCCAGTGCCTTGGGAGGCTGAGGCAGGTGGTCACATGTTCAAGGCCAACCTCAGAGACTTTGTGAGACTGTTATTTCAAAATAAAACATAAAAAGGCTTAGGAATGTAGTTCAATGATGGAGCACACTGGGTTCAATCTCCTATGCCACAAGAAAAAAAATTAAATAATTTCCATATTTACATCTTGGCACATTTGCTAAATAAATTTACCTTGCTTTTGTGTTTCTAAAAATATACATAATTCCATCAATATTTCTGTACTACTGCTCAAGAGAGAAAGAATTTTCTAAAATGCTGGGTGAAAAGATTAATATTTTAGACAGAACAGCCCAAATAAAGTACAGTATTTACCTTTCAGCATTGAAAACAAAATCACTTGCAACTGAACATGAGCCAAGGGTATTCACAAATTATCTCCCCTGATCTTCACTAAAATTTTAAACTAGCCCCACAGGGGACAAGGGACAACAGACCTAGATAGAAGGGGCTATAGAAGCTCATGTCATTCTGAACACATTTTGATTTCCAAATACTTAACTCCTAATATCTAGGCCTCAGGACTACCCAGTTTGAAATGTCCCCACGATACAGATGGGGTGGAGGAAAATGATTGCTGCTTTCTTTTAGGCAAAGAATGATTAAGCTGATTTATCTGAGAGCTCCAAGCCACAGAGCAATTCACAATGCCACCTACATTGAAAGTCATTTTATTACAGTAACATCATATATTTATTATATTCATGGTCATTCCGAATATACTAGTACAGTTTTCATAATAAATTCCATCTAAGTATAATCAATACTTATATCAAGTAACAGCTAGCACAAGTCCTTCTCAGTGTAATTCAATTAATTCTATGTCTTTTCATTGTGGTCTTGCATCACTCTGTTCTAGATGAGATGGTTTCCCTGCACCTTTTAATTTACCTTCTCACACAAACCATCTGCATCAAGATGCCTTGGATCTGGCTGACCCATTCTTAGGTGTTGATTAAGTTCAAATATACTTCATCCCTACCCCCACCATTCAGGCATCAACTTGCAAAAGAGAGAACTTCGCATGCGCAAGTATTACTGTTGCCTTTGATAGACCCAGACCCCTCCATAGGCAAACTGTCCAAGGCTGGTACATGTTTCACTAAATCAAATAAAATCAAATTAAAGCATGGCATCATCAGTTTAATATTGAGTACCTGGCATCCATCAGGGGAGCCAGGTGAGATTTTTCAGCACTGGGTGGCAAGCTGAAAGCAGCAGCCTTCCTCTCCAGGGTCCCACGGTCAACTCTTTGAACAGTGTCTCCCTCACAAATCTTCTGCTTCAGTTGTTGGATTTCATGTTCTAACCTACAAAGATGGGAATCACATGAATTCGTTCATTAACAGAATTTATGGAGCATATTCCCTATAGTAGGATATTGTTTTAAAAACACCAGGGGATTCAGACAAAAACTCTATATGCAAAGAGCTTGACTTTCTAGTAGAAAAAGTGCTGCACACCTATAAGACAAGGTATGAGGTAAGATCAGTGCTGCCACGGGTATTCAAAAGTTGAAGAATCTGACCAATAAGGGCAAAGATATCTTGTACTGTTTTCCAAGCACATCCTTGGAGATAGCTGTGCAGAATTCTGATTCTTCTAATTCCTGCTTCAATGAGAGTTGGTTGTGGATTCTGTTGAATACTTCTCTTGACAAAGAAATTTATGCTTAAAGAGCTTTTACAAACTACCAATCTAGGAGGAAATTCATGGTCTGGCAGTTATAAATTGAGTTTTCAAAAGCCAGGGATAATGTGGGCATCTGGAAGTGATGGTGGAAGATATTCCAGGTACATAAAAAGCAACAAAAGCGAAGGAGCTATGCCATGAAAACCAACCACTTTAGTGAAGGCAGAGGGAGGGAGAAGAGAAAGAGGAGAAGAACCAACCTAGGAAAGCAGATTGAGTCCCATAAGAAATTAAAATAACCATGAATCATGGAACCAGAAAATTATTCTCCAGTGATAAGTGATACTTCTAATATGAGGTCAACTATGTGTAAGGCCATTCTTCTACTGACCTGGATATGCTTGAATCCAGGAACATCAGCCTACATGAGGGCCAAGCTGACTAGGAAATATGTCCCCAGGGAACATAAGACCCAGTCACTTTGTGAAGGTGGGCAAGTTATTTCACTCTAGATCGCAATTTCTTTATGGACCAAATGAGAGCCAACTAATCTTTCAATTCATTCAGCTCCAAAAATCAAATGCTAACACACCAGGATGCTGCCAGTCCTCTGATATCACCAGCAGCAACCTGACTGCTCTATCTTAAACATGAAAAGTCAAATTTTTAACTATCAGAGATGTGATCACAGGGTCACCAGGGGATACAGTCAAGGGTTCCATAGGAGGCAGTGCTCAGCTTAACTCAGGTTTTCATTTGTCTAGTGATTAGCAGGTACTTCCCGAGTATCAATTTGCGGGGCATATAGTATTTCCAAAGCAGGAGGGGAAAAGAATAAAAGAGTAATGTGAGGGGCCAGGTAGACAGCAAAGGATCAGGGAAGAGTATCAACAAGGTCTCAGAAATGGAAAGGAAAAAAAGCAGGTTGTACACAGGTAATTGGCAATGTTCACAGTTAAGAAGATGCCTGCTGGGGTTGTTCTGAGGCATTCTTCAAGACTGGGACAGTGGGAAAAACTCGACAGAGCGAAAGAGGTTCAAGTGGGGACCTACAGACAGAATGAAATGCATATGGGTGGCAAGAGACAAATAGAGCATCCTGAGAAAGACATCTCCTGGGAAGTGACCTGCCTGCATGGCAGCTACCTGGTCAGTAGAAAGACTAAAGGCTTTCATGCTGTCCACTCACTGTGTGAAGGTGGGGAAGTCATTTCACTCTGAATCTAAATTTCAATAGATAAGAGGGCAAGATAGCTAAAAGATGATTGGGAATTAGACCTAGACTCAAGTTGCCATCTGCCCCTTCCTGTGTGACACAAGTCCTCAGTGGCTACATAAACAATGCAGGTTCAATTTCCCTATCTGTTAACTGGGAATGATGGCCCATTCTTCATGAAGAGTAAATAACAATGCACATATGGCATTTAAAGCACAGTCTGAGTTAACACAGGATTATTATTCCTGGCTGGCAACATGAATATATTTATTATTATGAAAGGACTCTGATAAGAAAATATGATTAAATATGGGTATTAACAGTTTTCCTCTGTTGTCCCTGCTATGTCGATGGAGGGGTATTTCTAGTGGGGCTGCCTGATACATGTTATTGGGGCTGTCAGAATTAGCAGGTAGTGGAAAGAAGACAGTGAAAAAAATTAAACCTTGTGTATAAAGCACTGAGAAACCCATGGGAAAGCCAAGCTCAGTATACTATTGTCCAATCTGGTCCCACATGAATTTAATATTTCATACTTGTGGAATTTCACAAGGGCCAAGTCAGGCTACACAGCTAGTCCTGACTTAGCCATGAGAACTCACAGAGAAAATAAAACAAAATGGAAAGACCCACAGCAAGCTCTAGGAGCAGCACAGACAGAGCACAGAGTCCAGATTCACTGGTCTAAATTAGATCTTAGCAAAGTCTATTTCACCAAAACTCAGTGATGCTCAGGGCCTCATTTGTGTGACTTCTGAAAGAATGCTGATGCTGGGAAATCACTTCCATGAAAATCACAATCTTACTTCTACTCTTATAAAGAGGTAACACTAAATGGCTGGTTGACAAAAGCCAGCAACATTAAGCTAAAGGCTCAGGACTCATTCTTATTGCAAACTGCAGGATACAAATTGAGAGCGTACCCTCCACTACTTCAGATTTCCTGGGGCTGGAGCTTTGTCCAGCAATTTCATTTACATAACACACCTGCAATCATTTTCTTAAACCTCCAACCTATTTCTCTGAAATAATAGCGTTATGCTTTTTTATTGTTATTTTGTTGCTGTTTTGCCTAAAGGGATTACCAGAGAGTGGTTGTAAATATAATCCACAGTATAAACTGATCATTTGGATGGAAGTTGTTTTGACCTTTTCAGAAAAGATGATGGGCTACAGTAATATTTTTGTAAGTAGATCTAACTTTGTCATCAGCAAGTAAACCTATGCCTTTGCCAAATGAAAGCTGAAGTCTTAAGGCAGTAGACTACTTCTGTTGGAGCCCCTCTCAGAAAGTGACCTTGGGTAGGAGAGGGCTGTTCCAGGTCCTCTAACCTGGGCTTCAGTTAAGGTCTTAACTGCCCAAAGGGCCTGGAGGTAAAAGAAAATGCACAGACCTCTAATCTTGAGCAACCCCTTGTATAGGTCAGGACACTGAGGTCCAAAGATTAATGACTTTGCCCAGTGTCATCCAAGTCATCCAGGTAGGAAGGGCTGAGACAGGGTATGATGCCTCCCTGCAGGTCTCCAGACCAGGGAATGCTGTGCACCAAGTTGTCACAGGCCCTTCCAAAAGTCTTAGCATGCTGGAGTATCAACCTGTGTTCAGAATCAGCTAGTTTTGTTTCTTGGTTTGGTTGTTTTTTAATACAGAGTCCTGAGACCTCCTCTCAAATATTTTAATCATGAGGGGTGGAAGAAGTACTGGATTTTAGTTCTCCTCAGGTTGTGGGAATCAATACCTTAGATGCAATGCAGGAATTTTAGGGATGATGCTTTATTGTAACAAGTGCAAGCTGTGGGAGAAGATGTGATGCCATTACTGAGGAAGGGCAGGGGTGGGAACAGGGAAAGACATGAGGGGGAGGGAGGAAAGCAAAGAAAGAGGGAGAGAAGGAAACAGGGAATAAGGGGAGTGGAGAGGAAAGCAGGAAGGAAGGAGGGATGGAGGGAGGAAGAAGAGTAGGGAAAGAAAGAGTGCAGAAGGGAAAGAGGGGCAAAGGAAGGGAATGAAAGGGAGAGAAGACAGAGGGGGAAGGAGGAAGGAAAAACGGAGAGTGAGGGGCAGAGAGGGGAAAAGTAAAAGGGGAATCAAGGCAGTAGTTTTCTCAGCCTTTTGCACTTATCAAACTATTAAAGCATAAATGCCGTAGGTCAGAGGAACAATGGGAAAGGACTTTAATTACGATTTATTTAACTTTAGGTCGACTATTACAAAACAAGGATCCCACAGAGAAACAAAAGAATGTGTAAGGATATTTTTCTCAGTTTGATAAAAATAAGCATTTGCCCATGTATCAGAGAATATAATGTTTAAAAAAAATCACTTAATAAAAAAGACAGAAACTCCATGAGGAATAGAAAGCAAGAAATCATTTGGTGCCTATTGTAAGCCATGTTCTCCCTACCCTACTCTCACCTCTCCTGGTCCTTCTCCAGGGTCTCCTGCTGAGCTCCCAGGGCACTGGTGCTACTGTTGAAACTAGCAAGCTTCTGCCTCTGCTCTTCTGTCTCCAGGCCCAGGGTGGAGCGCCTCTGCAGTGCAGAGTGCCTTCTCTCCAGCCTGGCCACTGCACGTTCCAGTGCCTCTCTCTGCTGTTTCTCTCGTGATTCTAGAATCTCCTTTTCCTTCTTCCTCACTTTTTCTTCCTGTCGTGCCACATTGGCAGTGAATTCGAAGGTGGCCTGGAGCTGCTGTAGCTGGCTTGCGCTGACTCGGTATTGCAGGAGCTGCTCTTCTTTTTCTTCCATTTCTTTTTCTACTTGATAAAGAGTGTTGTCTAAGCCCAGAGGACCTCTGTCAAGGATTTCAAGCGTTCTCTGCTTTTCTTCCAACAGAGCTGGCAAATGAGTTTGCAGGAGGTACTGTAGCTGGCGTTCTTTATACTGCAGCCTGTACTCTGCTGGCTTTATTTTCTCTAAATCTCGAGCCACATGTGAGACACTTGTGACGCTAGCATCATTTTTTGCTAACCACTTAGATTCCTCCTCGTTTTCACACTTTAAACGCTGGAGGGTTTCCTGCTCTTCTAGGACTTCTTTTCTCAGGAGATCTTTCTGCTGGAGTAGGTCTTTCTCCAAGTTAGCTAATTTGACAAGCTGCCTTTTCTTGAACTCCAAGAAACGTAGGTGAGCTTTTTCCAGCTCACCATCTTCCTCATCCCCTCCTGCCTGGGCCTCCCTGGCCCTCAGGAGGGCTTCCCTGATGTCTTCCAGGTCCCTCTTCTCCTCCTCTGCCCGCTGGACCTCGCTGCATCGCAGCAATGGAACCATCTCTTGTTTCTCTCGAAGCTGCTCCTCCAGGTGGGTAACGAGCAGTACTTGCTCCTTCTCCTGCTCTTCCAGTCTCCTTTTCTCCAGCTCCAGCTTTGCACGCTGTTCATCTTTTTCCCGCTGGAGCCGGTCCAGCTCTTGGAATATCTGAATCTTCTCAGCCTGCTCACTGTTGTTGAGTTCTTGGAGCCAACGGAGCTCCTCTTTGACACGCAGAAAGCTTTCTTCCTCTTGTCTCTTCTTCTGCAGCTCAATTTCCTGCTGCTCCCTTAGCCTCTCCTCCTCAAACTTTTCCTTCTCTGCTAGCAAATCCTTGAGCTTGTTCTCAATGTGGAAGCTGCGGCGTTTGAGGCTCTCCTCCTGCTTGCGGATTTGGCGCTGCACAATTTCTGTCTCCTTGCGCTGGGTCTCCACCTCCTGCTGCATCCGCTCCAGCTCTGCCTTATCTGACTTCTGCTTTTCCTCCATTTCTTCTATGAGTTTCCTACAGTGCAAACATTGACTGATCATTATTTGATCTCTATGTTCAAATGTTGTTCTAACTTTTCCCTAACTGGAATGTTCTGGAAAATGCATATGCAACACAAAGCCAAATCCCTCATTAAAATAAAACAGGAGAAAGTTCTCTCCTTTCAAATTTTCAACAGCATATCATCTGCCTGACATATCTGCCTGGTCTCCTGAAGTAGCCTGATATAATTTCTTTATGGAGCTTAGAATCATAATATGCTACACACGATGTAATTAAAAAAGCCCCCTGAGCTCAAAGAGAAAGCACCATGTCCAATTTAAATTTAAATGTGAATAATTTTATTCAGTCCAATGACTATAACTTAACAGACATTCAGTAACAAGATGACATTAAAATGCTTATGCTGTCTTTAACTATTTAGATTCAAATATCAAAGTCAAGATAATAATTCATTGTCTCATCTCAAATAACTATCTGTTACTTAGCATTTAATCACTAGTTTAGGATAAACAGTGATCATCAAATGGCTCCAAATATTTGCTTAATAATGTATAACACTGAAAATAACTGGAGTTTCCATTAGAACACTGAAATGCACAGTTTTAGGGGTTATACATTGTGTTTTCTCTTGGAGTGCAAAATCCTCACTGGGTGTTAAGTCAGGTTTTGGGAGGTTGGCATGGCTTACAAAGCAAGGACACAGAATAAGAGCATGGCCTGCATTTCTTGTCTCACCAAACATCTCCCCTGTATGTTGCTGGAAACTAAACTGATTAATTTGTAACATTTACACTCCAGATTCTAGAAAATAAATGCCTAGTTTGCAGATTCCCTATGGTCTTAGCTTCTATTCCAATATTTATCTACTTCTTGGCTTGTTAAATAGGACAAGAAAAAAAAAAAAAAAGGAGAAAATACAGTTTTATCAACAAAGACTATTCCAGAGCATATAAACGACTTATCAAATCAATCAAATAGCCAGAAACACACATCCCTGGTCATATCCCACAAAAGAAAAGTGAGCAAAAAAGGCAAATTATAGACAGGAAAATACAAAGAGACAAACAATATAAGGAAAGAGTGTGTAAAATGGAGAAGTAACAAGAAAGTTTTGATGTTGCATTCATTAATTCTTTCATTCTTCCAGTTTTTAAAAAATAAAAATAATAATTAAAAAAAACTCAAGGAAGACCTTTGAGAGAAGACACATTTTTGAGTTAAGCTGAAACAAATATATATTTGGTGTACTAAACTGGTGTATTAAATCTGCTTTCTGATTCTATTCCCCTTTCTCACAAGTATTTGAAGATGAACTGTTTAAAAAAATTAAACACAAAGTAATCTCAACCAATTAAAAAGAAATCACTTACAGTCATTAGACATGTAAATGACAAAGACCAAGAGAGAGGTGCTGAAACAGGCACATAGGAAGTCAGTGCAGGAGGTGAACACAGAGCAGAATTCAAACCCAGCACACCTTACCTTTTACTTTCTAATTTTTCAAGTTCTTCACGCTGTTGCCGCTCAAATTCAAGTCTAATAACATCAAATAAAAATAAAGTCACTTTTCTGAAAGCAGTTTTCTCTCTCTTTACAGAGTTACATAATACAGAGAGCATCAATTTTCCAAGTATTAATTTGAATTACCACGGATTAGCAAGTTTAAAACACATTCTTTGCTCTATGACTATGATTAGAAATTAGATGTACTTTTGGGTGCTTGAACGCTGTCTGAAGAGAACAGATTTGACTTAAAGAAAAACAAATGAAGCACCTCTGCATTTGAAAAGGCAGAATTAAATGCAATTTATAAGTGATAAGCAAGTCTACTCTATGCAACTAAGTCACTGATGAGTATGTAAAAATGGAGAATCTCTACCTTAGACAGATGGGTCCTTTTATGGGGAAAAGACTGCCAGGGAGGTAGAGAAAGAGAGAGCACAGACATCAATTAAGAAAATTTAGCAGGAGGAAACATCAGGAGAAAAGCAGTAAGTCACTTTTAAAGACAACAGCCATGCACAAATTGAAATGACTTCTTATAAATATTCTACTTCCCGATAATTTTATAAAGCAGCAAACACTCCAAATAGTTCACAGTTATATTCTGTACACTTCTCATGTTAATCATAGTACTGATAATAACTGAGTAGCAATAAAAATTGTGAATAGCAGTCATATTTTTACTATTTCATAGATAGTTATAGGACATAAAGGTTCATCAAGATTCTCCTATAATTAGTAGTTAGATGATATAGGAGTTACTGGCGATTAAGAGATTGTTAAAAAATTCACACTGTGGTAGAAAAATAAAGCAAGGTAGGTTGTTGGGAATTTTAAAACTTACTAAAATATTTATAGCACAGGTTGATTTCTCAAATATTAATTATTGTGAGTTTTCACTATTACTATTTAACAGCATGAACTATTAATTCTTAAACTTACACATTTTCTTGTTATAGTAGGTAGCAGAGAGATACAGGTGAAAAGATGAACTATGGAAAGATTCACTATAAATTGTGTTCCTCCGATAATGTGCAAATCCAGATCGGCAACAGAGTTACTTTTACAACAATCAAATGTTTCAAATAGATCTCTTTGCAATTTAACTTGGGCTGTTTTTGAGAGCAAGATACCTGACTGCTTTTGTAAGTAGAATGGAATTATTTTTGACTTAGTAGGTACTGTGCTAGTTTACACATTACACATTATGTCTTCCCAGGAAACCTTAGGGGACGAGAACATGTCCATTTTACAGAAGAATCCAAAGCTCAGATATTTTAAAGAACCTGTTCAAAGTCATAGTGGTAATATGTGAGGAGTTAGGATTTGAACCCATCACACCATGCTTCCAAAACACCCTCTATTAACTCATTTTATGAGCAGTGCTCAATTTCATGATATAAAATATACACAGTAGCTGGGCACAGTGGTACACGCCTGTAATCCCAGCAATTCAGGAGGTGGAAGCAGGAGGATCTCAATTTTGAAGCTAGCCTCAGCAACTTAGTGAGACATAAAGTAACTTAGTGAGACCCTGTCTGAAAATAAAAAATAAGAAGGGTTAGGGATATAGATCATTGTCTGTAAAGTGCTCCTGGGTTTAATGTCTAGTACCAAAACCAAACAAATGAATGAACAAAACACTAAACCCTTCTTTGAAACTTGGTAGAGTCATATTTATCCTACTATCACAAGAAGATAATCTGCAGCTTACTATAGATATTGCCATACAAAATAAGTCAGTCATATATATATATGTATGTATATATATATATATATATATATATATATATATGTATATATATAAAGCATTTGTCAACCATGGAGCCCAGTCTAAATTTCATTATATTACAGGGTTTTATTAAAATTAAAATATGATCATTGTCTTTTATTTAACAACAAACAGAACCTTGATCAACATTTTCAGTTTAGTCCTTCTGGATATATTTACCTAGCAAAAAAGTATTACTGGACAAAATACTTTTAAAAACTGGAAAATTTCCCTAATGCAATTACCTTTATTCTTGATTTTTATTTTCTGTGAACAATAGCCTATCAATAGACATTGCTTTGACAATGTCATATGTAGGTGGCACTAGGCAAATGTTACTTTAAGACATGAGAGTGTGGATGAAAATCTGCCATCTGAGTATTATTTCCAAAATGCATGTACTGTGATTGACACTCCAAATATGACCTTGGAAGGTTAACACATTCACCACCCTTATCTTATAAAGCAGGAAACTGAGGCTTAGAGGACATGGGGAGCAGAGTCCAAGTTTGCTACTAAACCAGTGCTGCAAAACACTACAACTCTTGCTAAGGAGCAGCATGGCCTCAAAGAGGTCATAAAATCCGAGTTATAATAGTGAATGTGACATTTTAACTGAGCACCTACTTTGAAGTATTAGGCAATGTGGAAAGCAAGAGGATATAGTTTGTAAGAGAGATATGGCCTCCGGCCTGGTCTATGACAATCTGTATGTCACATGCATAGACAAGACTGATCCCAGAATCTGGTGGGGCCTAGAATCAAGGCAAGCTCCCTGCTCCTAGGTATTACCTGTGCCATTTTTTTCTCTTTCATGATATGGGAACTCAAGAAATTCTCAATAAAACCAGATTTTGGTTTGCTATGGGAGAAGTAGAAAGAAATGAAGCTGAACAAATCAATAGAAGTCAATCAGGAAAGTGCACTGGAAGTTATATTAAAGATTTTGATCTTGACCCTAAGATGGTAGCAGAAAAGTATCCTTGAACAGGGTTGTTGAAGAACACATACCCTATGGAAGGTAGCAATTTGGGAATTCATGAGACAAATGAGGAAAACTTATAGTAACATAATAACTTAGGAGACTTCTATGAAGACAGGATCCAAATAAACTAGAATAAAGAAATGAACAAAGATTTTGATATTTTGGAGGTTAAGCTGACAAAATTTGATGACTGGTTGAATTTTGGTAGGGATGGTGACAAAAAAGAGAGTCAAAGATGAGCCTCAGGTTACTGGCCTGGATTCAGAAAGTTTGAGAAAGAGGAACATAACTGCCAAGAGGCTGAGCTAAGAGGTTGGCAGATCTTAGTACAAATTCCAGTGGTTGTGAGACCACACATGAGTTACTTAATCTCAGATGCTTCATTTTCATAGAATTTTAAGGAAAGAACAGATCCTGCCTCAGAGGGTTGTGGCCAGGATCAAGTAAGAGGACACGTGGAAAATATCTGTAGGCACCTGTGCATATTAGGTGCTCTGGGTCACCATCATGCGACAGTCCACTCTCAATGTTATAGTAAACTGAGGCAGGGAGGAACACTGGGGAAGGAGGGTGTGTGTGCTGGGGTGGGGGCAAGCAGTGTAGCATGAGTAGTAGTTATGCTAGTACTTGGGGTAGAAGAACCCAGGACAGTGGGTAATGCCCACTGAAGCTACCAACCAATTCCCTTCATAGTGGGCACTGCTCTAAGTACTTAAGACTTAATTCCCACAATGACCCTATTCTGCCTTCAGGAAGATAAGCTCAGAATAACATGTTCAATTCAATAATTCCTGAGGGTCATCCAAACTGAGATGTCCAGCAGGCAATGGAAGACCAACAAAGAGTTGTTTGCTCCTCAGGCCCTTATTAAGGATGGGGATACAGACCTTGAATTTGCCAGAGCGCAGTCAGCAATAGAAGTTGCAAGAGGGGTTGCTATTACCCAGAACACATGGCAGAATGAGAATAAAGAAGCTTAGTGCAAAGTCAGAAAGATCACACACACTGTAGAGAGAGGCAGAGAAGTCTGGGCCCTCAAATGAGGCTAGAGGTGAGCAGTCAAGAGAGACACAGAGATCAGGCAAGAGGAGACCCATGATAGCACAGGCAAGAGGATACTTCCAAAAAGAAAAGAAACCAGTGGTATCAAACAATTCAGGAACATCAAGTAAGATAGAACCCAGGAGCACCCCTTGAATTTAGCAACATAGAGGTCACTGGTAACCCTGAAGCAACCTTTGTCAGGTTAGGGTAGACAGAAGTGGGCTGAGGAGTGAAGTGGAAGAATATGGAGGTCATGAGTATAAATGTGGTAGAGATTTTTCTCAGTGATTTTACTGAAAAAAGGGATGTAGTAATTTTAGGAAGATGGATGTTCACTTTAACAGATGAAAGAAACTTGTGTCTGATCCTGGAATAAATAAGCTGCGGGGGTGGGGGGAGAGGAAGAGAGAAAGAATGGATGGAAAAAACTGGGAGGAGGCTAAAAATATCTGATGGTCAGAGGTTTCCAAGAAGTGGGCGAAGATAAGAAGATTAACGGCTATGGGCAAGGGCTTTGGAATTTGTTTGAGTCAGATCAAATCCTGGCTCCTATGTGACCATGGGAATATCTCTCAACCTTTCTAAGCCTGTTTCCTCACCTACAGATGGACTAGGAGAGAGGATCCAAGAGAAGTATACATGAACACTAAGCAGTTAATAAATGTTAACTATTATTCCCATAGGATTCATAGTAGAGGTAGGAAAGTTACTATGAGAAGGCAAAAGGGTGTTCTGTCACTGGGACAGGAAGAGACAGGGATAGGAGAAATGTAAAGCAGACATGGGATTTGAGGGTGTTGTTCTCTTAGAAAGTCTGTATTCTCTGTGAGCTCAGAAACAAGGTCCTCAGAGTGAAGAGATATGGTGGTGGAGTTAAAGGTGTAAGGGTCAAGGATACTATTTATAATAGTTGATAGGGCCACAGACAAGAGAACTGATACCAAAAAATGGGTGAAAACAGGGCTGGCTGGGCATCATTCAAGCTTTGAGATATGGCAGAGAAAGTTCAATGGTTCCAGAAGTGAGAGCCTGGGAAGCCCATCGGAGGGTTTGGAAAGAGGATGGCCCAAGTTTTGGCAGAAGGACTTGATTTAATATTAAACAGAAAACTAAATGAGGACAAGACAAGTCTTAAAGGAAAGAGCAGGAAATCAAAGACATCTCCTGAATGATGAGTACTATCTAAGAAAACTGGTTGCAGGATGGATAATCCAAACTTAGAAAGATGGTGAAAGACTTTGGAGGAACGATCTAGAAGGAGAGGCAAAGAGTGGGACAAGCAGATGCCACACAAACAGATAAGAAGTGCTCCACAGGGCACAGGAAGCAGATGGGAGCAGCTGGGAGGAACCTAAAAGTCACTGGCTTTCCTCAGGGGACACTTTCATTTTAGAACATGGTGAGGGAGATGGAGAAGGGGAGAGACTTGGATTTAAAGCAACTATCAAGTACAGGTATGGCCCCTCCCTCCTGAAGGGTAGAATCTATTGAAATGCAAAATCCTCAGTTCAGAAATCAGATAGAAATTACCACTTTAATTCTTAATGAAGAGGTGTGACTTCATTTCTGAGACCTGTTTCTGAATAGGGAAGAGGTTGGTTGTTTTCAACTGAAAGCAGTATGCCTTTGGTAAACAATGATTAACATTTCCTGTAAAAGAGACTAACAATTAAAAGATGCTCAGTCTTA
The DNA here is from genome assembly GCF_902686445.1 of Sciurus carolinensis. Taxonomy (NCBI): domain Eukaryota; kingdom Metazoa; phylum Chordata; class Mammalia; order Rodentia; family Sciuridae; genus Sciurus; species Sciurus carolinensis. The sequence continues at coordinate 41,267,841 of NC_062214.1, forward strand.
ACTTAAAACAAGATCACAGACAGTATGAGAAGGAAGTCATAATTATAAAGTTAGGGACTGTATTTTAAATATGAGGTGATATGAGCTGTGGCTGATATAACTTAAGTATTACATATTTACTAATTATACTTTAAAATAAACTATTATAATTACTTCAAGCAGCAAACCACAGTGGATTATAAAATGTAGAAGTGTCAGTATCAAAAAAAGTATCAACTATAATTGTATTTGAATGTGACTTCTTTAAAAAATAAGTATAATTCACTATCTTTTCTGGAATTATCATGGCCCCAAATGCTAATTTCCCAAATGGTATAATTAAAAGGAAAACAACAAAAGGGTGTAATTTTTGTAGCTGTTTTTAGCATTTTAAAATGATGAAAGTGTACATACTGTGTTAGGTCCAACAAAAAAGCACAGCATATAACCTATTTTTATCAGAAATAATCTTTTCTTTTCCTTAAGACATCTAGCATTTTTAGGTATAACTGCACATCTTGCAATTTACATTCCTGTTATCATCAGCAATGGAAAAAACAAGGGGGTAGGAATTTCTCAGTTCATACCATTATACTGAAAGTGAGACTGTGATTAGGAAGGAATGAAGGAAAGAGAAATGTAAATGAACTAAAAACAAATATTTGCAACCTTGTGGTGTCCCACTGGTGATTAGGACTGATCACCTAAAGGTGATTAGTTTGGTTCCTCAAGTCCAGCCAGCACTTGAACTGGCAGCTATAGTTGAGGATGGACAGGGAAAGTAATGGAGCTGAGTGAGCTCCAGTACATCAGATCTGGGAGGGAGAGCTCAGCTGGCAACAAAGGAGAGCTGAAGCAGTCATACTGATAAAGTCCCCAGCATGAATGTTTTATTCTATTTTCTTAGCAGGTATTTATCAGACAAGGAAAAATTCTTGGTCAATAATTAGGCTTAGATTTTTCATTAGTGACTTTTAGGTTACAGTCAATGCAGGACAGACTTCATGGTTGTACAACATGTGCAGTTCATACCTGAGCTCATATGGGTCCCACATTTGATACTCTGCTGATGCCATCTTGCAATGCTTAGTAATGGCACAGCCAGAGGCCCCATGTTTCCATTATGTAGCTGTTTCGGATCCCACATATGTTATCTCTGAAAGAACTCTGGGTCTCCTGCCTGGAATGCTTGGTGGGACTCCTTAGTCCGGGTTCTGGTAGAGAAAAAGTCTAGAATTCAGTAGAAGATGGGTTAGCCTTCCTTGATCCTTCACAGGGTCTAGGTTCTGACCACAGTGGATTCTACAATAGTTTAGATCAAAATCACTGACCTTCTCAATACCATTTCACCCCTCAGAAACTTTCAGCCAATTTCAAATCATCTTACAACTGAGCAAATCCCAAGGAGACTGGGACATCTTAAAGATTAAAGAGTAAGTTGGACTTGTGTGATGGTGTTTGTGCTGGTGCTAGCCAATCTTCTCCCTGACCTCAGGAACCGACATTCTATATGTGATCTCAAGGCTAAATAACAAGACAAACACTCTTCAGGTAAGCTTAGGGAAACTGATCAAAGAAAGCACCTGCTAACTCTTCATGGAAGGGTCTTGTGTCTTTCCTTTGGGTACCAGCTCTCATGTAAATGTTCACTAGGAAGGTAAGAATAGCTGCTTTGCAGAGATGACTGCAATTTCTATACTACTCACTCTCCATCACCCTTTCAAACCACTGCCAGGTTATTCTCCCTGTCACATATCAGGACATTCAACAGGAAACTGCTGACAACTACAAATCAGGGAATGCATATCAAGATGTAGGGGAAGAGGAAGAGTTTCAAAATGCAATTTAATATAGAAGATTATGAAATTAAATGCTTCTTAGGTAAAAGTTGATAGTTTATAACATAAATATCAAAAGTACTCTGGGAGTAGTTTTCTAATGATCTTTCAATTTCCTAGTCTAGAAAGTACTCAATAACACTTGCCAAAGAGCCAGTCTTAAGTTTTCTGTATTTCAAATGGAAAGTACCCAGAGAAACAATGATTGCTTTAGAAAAATAGTAAAATTTGATACCATAAGCATTTTCAGTGAGTCTATTTGGAGTCTATTTCTTATAACAGTGGTATAGCCTGCTCTAATAAAAGCAAGACCACAGACATAAAGAGACATTTCTCATTAATCCCTAATATCACAGGCGATTAGAACTGGATGGGAGCTCAAGATCACACTCTCAACTCAGTACACAAACTTCCTTGTTAGAAGAATTAGAAGTAAGAAAGCCCACCTCCACATCCATTCTATTACCTACCCTGGAATTCTTTCTTACTTCCTCAACCAAACCATTGTACTTTCTATCCCAGAAAGAACCTCCCATATGTTAAAAATGATTCAACATTCTAAAACATGATTCCTGCTGGATGGACCAGAATAATGTGCCACAGGCAATATTCCTGCCATTTCATCAAGCCACATACTCTGTGTGTCCAACAAACCCCTATCAAACTCTTGCTAGGTACACAGCAGGACTCTGGGGAGACCACAGAATGGACAAAGTGCTTTTGGATACTCTTATGAGAGTAATTTTAAGTGAAAGAAAACATGACAAGGTGAATCATAGAAGGGGATGTTTCTAAAAGGTACATTTTCAATGGGGGATGGGTTACAGCTGCAGGATGAGAGGAGGCTTCACAGAGAAGGTGTTAGCTAATACAGGCCTTGAAAAATGGATAGAATTATAATGGGCACTGTGTACTGAGTATGGGACAAAACTATAGAAGAAAAATAAAGGAATACAAATGAAAGATACATGAAGAAAACAGTATGAAGTCTCCTTTGTCTATTTCTTAGATTAAACAAAGGAAGTAATGAGTAATGAATCTGGACTCTAAGCAGAATGTCTCAGGTCAAGCTGAGTCTCAGGGGCAAGCTTCCCTTCCACTGCTCAGTGCTGTCCTCTGCCATGGCTCTGGACAGGAAACTCAGGAACTGCTGGTTCATTTATCCATTAATCCATTTATTCAATATGCCATTCGTGTGTCAGGCACTGCTCTAGAAACTGTGGATTCAACAAAAGAAACTAAGTCTTTGTGCTCATAAACCTTTTATTTGGTTGAGGGACAGTTAAGTTATAATTAATGAGTATATTATGTCATAGGTACTATGAAAAAAATAAAGCTGTGAAAGAAGGTATGGAGAAAAGAGAACAGTCAGGAGAGAGATGCACAAAGAAGGGTTACTAGGATGCATCTGGAGCTACCATGAGCAGGGAGCCAGGCAAAGACCAGGAGAAGATACATGAGGCCCACTGGATCCCAGTAGCACAAACACAGTGAAAGCAGTGGAAAACAGTGGAGAGGGGCTGCAGGACACCTGAGCTCAAGATGGAAGTAGGGCAGAGATCACAAGGGCCTTACGGGTCACAGAAGGTGGGAGCTGTCTCCCCCTCCACCAGGGCTCCTTTAGGACACAGACCCTTCTACACCTTAGGTGACCATGTATGCTGAGGACCTTCTGTAAGGCACATAGTAGGTGTTTAGCCAATGACCACCATAGGTAGAGTTCTGAAGTCAGTAGTATGAACTTCAGAGCCAGAAACCCAATCATGAGTCACAGAAAACTTGGGTGATGAGGAGATGGTACCAGACAAGGCAGGCCTCCCTTTTCCTTTAGAAATAACAAATTGTAACACTCCTCATCCCCTCATGATGAAAACGATTCACTGCAGCAAATTTAGAAAACAGAGGTAATTAAAACAGTCCTATGCCAAGACTGCTCCATCTTGCTATCAGCCTTGAGCCTTTACAGCCATATATATCCAACACAGCCAAGAGCCAACAATAAACTCTACTTAGTCATCATTTCCTCATAATACATGCCTGGGACAAATCCCAAGTCATTACTGATTACTGAACTACATGGTTTAATATCATAAAATTCTATAATATAGACGCACCATGATTTATAGACAGAATCTCATTGGAAATGGACATAACTGACGACTCAGAAAAAAATTTGGTGGAATCTACACTAGGTAACCCAAAAGAGGTTAGTTTAAGAAAGGAAAAGCAGTGTGCATTTGTAGGCAGCAGAAAAAGAGGAAAGAAGTCTGAAAATGCAAGGACTTTAGATACACCACAGTTTCTCTGCGGTGACAATACATCACAGAAGATTTACAAATCTGTTTTACACATTTGTATGCTTTTGACACTACACCAAGAAAGACGACATGCCAACACGCTTAACCAGACACTGCTTGAAAGGTGGGCCTCTGTCTCTCCCACAAGGCTGATGGCAGAATGGGAGTATTCTCTGCCCTGCCTGCGTATTACCATTCTGAGAGCCCTATGGCCATGCTTTTAGCCCTAGTCCTAAGGTCTCCAACTCGATGACTCATGCCTTCCTTCCCTTATTTTTCTCACTGACATTGCTCCCTTCAATCCTCCCCCTGATGCTTTGATTGAAGCAACAACTGCCATCAAATAAAGAATTCTGGGTGTGGATTTACCTGACAAAATATTAAAGTGGGAGATTTATATAAGAAGATTAATAGCAATATTATCAACAACTTAGATGGGTAAAAAAGCTGAAATAGTTGGAAGTGTCCTTAATAATAAAGCAAAATTTAAATAAATTATGACATAAAGATAGAATGAAGAATCATTGCCAGTGGCCTATGACAAAGCTCAAGATAATACGTTAATAGAAAAAAGCAGAAGGCAGAATTGTATTCCTAGTGTGACCTCAAAAAATTTTTAAATACTCTATGATGCATGATGAACAATTTTATATATATATATATATATATATATATATATATACTTTAAAATATAAGCAAATATTATCAATGCAAACCAATAATTATTTCTTGGTGGGAGAATTATAAACATTTGTGATTACTTATTAATTTCTGAGTATTTTACTTTTTGTAATAGTATTTCCTTATTTAATGAGAAAAATCATTTGCATTTTTAAAATCTACTGATTGTAGTAACCATTTCACTTCTGTTTTGCTTCTATCAAAACTGTAGCACTTTTCTATTTACTTCCAACAATGATGACAATTAACATTGGTAGGTCTTAATGTACAGGGGTTGCGGATGGTGATCAAAGATTTGAGGTTACTGAGTTGGGAAATAGTTATTCAAGGTTGGAATTATGGTCTCTGATAGAAGGATGGGGATGGACATGCCTCATCAGGGAATAACTGACACATACACATGTTCAGGAAAGAATTATTCCTCAAACACCTACTTAGAAAATCAGACCCTTTCACCTATCATTATATGCACAGACAAGAAGTAGACACAGTTGTACCAACAGACATAATTACCAACTGTTTAAAGTGATAACAAGGAAAGATGAAGAATGGTGTGAGTAAAGTCAAGATAAATTTTGGATTAGAGTTGGTAAATCCTCTTTGAGTAAGTGACATTTAAACTGAGATCTTAGAAACGAATGTAGGAGTCTGCCTGTGAAGGGTTATGGATACCTGAACAAGTTTTCCAGGAGGAGGGAACAGCATATGCAAAGACCTGAGAACAAGAATGGATGTGAACACTGGAACCCTTGACAGAATCAGGAACATGTTCCAATCAAATGAGTTAACAAGGAACAGAGAGTTGGTGATATGTAATCAAGTTAATATATTACTTCAAAGAAAAACCATGCTGTCATATAGGACTAACAGGGAATCTACTGTCTTCAATCCTTGCCCACAGCAACCATTCATTTCACTAGGAAAAGTCCCATTTGCTCAGTTGACCTTTACAACTAGCTTTGCACTGTGCAATATAAAATAATTGAAGCACAAATGCAGTCCACTCCTCAGGACAAGCAATCTTAAGTAACTGAATAAAGAATAAAGTGTTCTTTGAATTAAGCAGCTCATCTTTTTGCCTACTTTGAAAACAGAAAACACATGGTGCTCATCATTTAAAGTGGCTCACAGTGGAGTAATATTCAAGGACAAGGAAGAAAAAAAAGCAAAGTCAGTAATTAACACTAATCTCAGTTAATGGAGGAAGAAGCCCACTTTTTTCAGTTGCTTTCACCACAAGTTCCCTGAGACTGTGTATCTTAACAAGCCATTTAAGACAATCTGTAGCAATTGTAAAGTTAGTAAATGGTCCATAAAAAAATGAGGCAAGTGAGACCAAAAACTGGAGAAGAAACCAGCATTGCAGCAAACTAAACTAGAAAAAATGGTAAGGCCCAATAAAATAAAACCAGCAGAGACAAACATAGTAAATAAACACCAGCTAAAACTCAGGCTAACCACCAATTACCAGCAAACATAAATATTGCCAACAACATGTATAAAACTTCCATGCTCAAAGCCAGTGAGGGGAAAAAAAAGGAAAACTACTTACAAAGTAGTAGGAAAGTGAGAGAAGTGGAGCAGGGTAGCAGGATACACTTGAGCTTGCAAGAGAATGTCATCTTTCCTCCCAGAACATGCAGGAGGAACCATGACCCATTTGAAAGTGAAAAGCTTGTCAAGAATATCTTCAGCTATGATCAAATTCTATTTCTGAAACTTCTCTCACATTGCTATGAAGGGGGAAAAGAAATCCCTCTTAGTTCATATTAGATTTCTATTAAGTTTCAGGTAGTATGCTGAGCACTCAGCAAACAACAAACTAGAGTCTGTGTCTGTTTTCTAGAACCTTGCAGTCATCTACAGTGAAGCCAAGGCTCAAAACAATGAAGGATGCAACCCTGTTATTGATGTCTTCTTACTCTCTCCCTAATGTGATGCATTTGTCCTCTCAGTTTAGCAAAAGGAGAGAGGAAGGGAAGAAGAAAAGGAAGATGGGGAGGGAAATGCTAAGGAAGAAACCAGGATAGGGTGAGAGATGGGAGGAAAAATGCAACTTTTTTTTTTTTTTTTTTTTTAAATGAGTTTGGCCAACTGCTAAGAAACCCTCATTAGCATCTTGGTTCCTTGGGCTTTTTGCATCTGAATCCTAGAACAATTGGTTCAGAATCTCATTCCTTCTACCTTTACATTCCCAGACTCTGCTTCCATTCTTAAACAGGAAGCCTCAGAAATGCTGGTTCCAACCTCATGCAGCATTCTGCAACACAGCAGGTAGCACAGCACAGAAGAATCAGGGGTTTGATGAATCCTTGTGATAACCAGGATGCCCAGGGAATGTTTCTCAAGAGACCACTGTTGCAGGAACCCTCAATTCAATTTCCTGGAAATATAGCATAGAACCTCACATACAAAACCAAGGGGAATGGTGCTGATACGTTTGAGCACCATGTATAAAAATATGCATCAAGAACCTTAAAACTTCATATATTTCTAATCTACAAATTCCACTTCTACTCTTCTCTCCCCTGAGGAAGCCATCATAGGAAAACAAACAAATTTAGCTGCGAATCTCTTCACCCCAATAGCTTGTGATAGCAGAAAATTAGAAAACAAAATGCCTACCAAAAGAAGCAAAGTTTTGTAAGATATGAAATAGCGACACAATGGAACATCCTAAGGATATTGAACTTATATAGACAAACTGTTACGATAAAATGACATAGAAAAATAGTTATGAAAGGAAAATAAATATGAAAGACCAAAAGTTCTTACCAGTCCAATACAAGCATATTTTGGTAAAAAGGGTAAAATACAAATATGCATATATATAATATATAGACATATCTGCATCTAACTATATATCTATAAATATCTGTAACTCTGCAGTAATTTTTTTGCTTTGAGATTTCTAATTTGCTCATGATGAACAAATTAAAGTTAATAATCACTCATTTGTCCTCTTCCTCCGACTCCTGGTGACTATAGAACATCTTTAAAATTGAGGTCCTTCCATGGTTACCAAGGTCAGTGTTGGTCCTGATGCCAACCAAACCTAACCGCTGGCAGTTACACGCCTTGGATAAAGGTCCCTAGGCAGCTTTCTAAATATAGGTCTGACCCTGACTTTTGACATTTTTTTCATCTAACAAGGCTTGAGACCTAGGTGTTTCTTCTCTTCAGAATTTAATTATTCAAATGTATCCATTTAAATGGGCTCACCACTGGTTAGTGCTTAGAGGAGGCTAATGTACCAGTAAAAATTCTTTTATTTTCAAGATTGAAATGAACTTGGAATGTATCTAATTTTGCTTCGAGCACTTTCAAGAAGCTGTGAAAGATTCCACACCCTGCCAAATTAGCTGCCTGTTTGCAGTCTCAGAGCAAGGAAGAGGAGGCCTGAGCAGTCATTTTGGTTTCTTCATAAAGACGCTGTGCCAGCTGAGAATGTTTCCCCTGCAGGGAAATTATTTGCTGGCAAAGACCCTGGCTTGGCACTTCCCCAAAGTGGAGCTAACTCCCAAAGGAAGTCACCAGGTTGCTTTGCCCCATCCAAAGATTCTTTGGCACTAAGTACCATGCATGTGTGTGTACAAATCAGTTTCCAGGCAGCTTGAGACACAGGCCAACAGTAAGTTCCAAAACTATGTTAGAAACGATATGCCCAACTTTATATGCCCAGCTGGAAGGATAAAATATTCTTGGGTAGCAAAGACTTTACTTTTAAAACCTTCAATTCTTACTGTTCAGAGTATACATTTTTAAAGACATGGGTAAGTTGGAAAATTAGTAGGCTGCATGTTGAACAAAGACAAAAACCACTGCTTTGAAGTTGGATTTTACTGGTTACAATAATTTGCAAACCAGCTATAATTCTTTTGGAGAGTTCTGCTCTGGAAGGAACTGAGTACTAAACAATAATTTTTTATTTCATTGTTAAAAAAAAAAATACTTGGGCCTATAGAACATCAAAGAAACCAAGAGATATGTTATCTATAATCAAGATAGCCATCAAATATATAAGAAGTACTCACAAAGATGCACCCATAACCAATATGAAGCATGAGGCACCTGGAAACTAATGAGTAGACACATCCTTTGTACTGAGGGTTCATCTGCTGGCCAAAACCAACAGCTAAATGAATGTGTAAGTGCCCACTACATGAGAGTCTCTCGTTGTGCAAGATTCAGTGATGCAGTAAGGTACTGTACCCGCCTTCAAGAAACCTACATCAATTAAATGCACAAGTATGCATTAAATGAATTTGGAAAGAGTTATGATAAAGGCAGAGTTATTGTTTAGATATGAGATGTCCCCCCAAAGCTCCTGTGTTAATGCAGGAATATTGAATATTGAATTGTGAGAGATGTAACCTAATCAGTTTCTCTTAATTTAAATGGACTGACTGGCTGGTAATTATAGGGAGGTAGGATGTGGTTGGAGGTGGGGAAATGGCATATGTCCTGTAAGGGTACAGCTTCCCTGTGACCCATTCCTGTTTCTCTGCTTTCCAGTTGCCATGAGCTGAGAAACTTTCTTCCACTGTTCCTTCAGCCATGATATTCCACTTCATCTTGGATCCAGAGTGATGGAACCAGTAGACCATGGATTGAACCTCTGAAACCATGAGCCACTTCTAAGTTGTTGTCATCAGGTATTTTGGTCATAGTAATGAAAACCTGACTAACATAGGTATGCACAGAATGCCTGCTGAAGAATAAAGAGAAAGCATTTAGCTCAAACTGGATATGCCCAGAAAGCTTCCTGAGGACGCAATTCCTATAGTCAACTTAAAAGATGACAACTAGCCAAAGAAAGAGGATGTAAGGGTTTATAGATGGTTTTATAAACACAGAAGCCTGGAGAGAGGGGAGAAAGATCTTTTGTTCACTTAAAACAAAGGATCAAGCTCAAGGTAAAAAGTAACTGAAGACCATGTTGCAGAACAAAATGAAGGATGATAGTGCTAGGGCTTGGAAGTCACCCTGTAGGGACTAAGAGGCTAGGCCAGATGTTGGGAAGAGAAAGGGGTCAGAATGAAGGGCTAAGGAGGTATAATGACCTCCACCCTCAGGTTCAGGTTGGAAGAGAATTCCAGGGGCAGGTCCCTGAGCCTTCCAGAGAAGCCATAAATGACTGAGAGTACAAAGACAGAGCCCTGGAATATGTACCACTACTCCTCATGAATGGACAATATGGGTCATTTAAAGAAAAAAAAAAAAAAAAAAAAAAACTGTCCAACATATTCTTCCTCAGCAATAGGCAGCAAAATTATCAAGAGTGAAAAGGTTGGACCTGGGGTTGTGGCTCAGTGTCAGTAACAGGGTTCAATTCTCAGCACAGCATATAAATAAATAAAATAAAGGTCCATCAGCAACTTAAAAAAAAAAAAAAAGTGAAAAGTTAGCAGCAAGAGGAAAAGAGTTGGAAAGACAGTCTCCTTGTGGAATCAATTTGGAAAAAAAAAGAATTCCCAAGGGAATGATAGCAATGATTGCTATCAAAGGACAGGAAAGAAGGCTGGTGCTCAGGAACCTGGAGAAAGGAGAGAACTGTGGAAACTTGAGAAGAGTCCCAGCATCTTCAGAAAGAAGGAGGCAGGAGGCCTTAACACCAAGAAAAAGTACGAGGAAGAAGAGGAAGGATGTATGTGTGTGTGTTGGGGTTAAGAGGGATAGGGGGAGCTAACATTCAATAAGTATCAACTTTTTTTCTATGTAATAATTAAGTAAAGACTAGAAGCTAGTTTGAGGGGAGGAGGGTTTCTTAAAAGCAGCTCTGACTCAAGTCTGTTGTAACAAGAGGTACTCCATCAATTCCTTGAATTCCTGTTTGTTAAAACTGGTCCTAGGGAGGTAACAAAGTACATATGGAGTAAGAGACTCCAAATCCTGCATTTATCACCAGGGCTTAGTCACTGGTGATTTAAAGTGAAATGTGGAAGCTGATCACAGGACTGTGTGAAGACCTGGTGCCAGCACAGTGACATGCAGAGCATAGGAGAGCAGGCTGAACTGAACTGCTTTCTCTAAATCAAAGACCCCCAAGGTAATTCAAGTTTGGTGTATGCGAAGACATTGTCTTTGCTGTCCTGATTTCTGACAGACTTTACATGGGTCTTCCTTGCATGCTGATTTATGCTCCAAGGTGACTAAGCCTCAGTCTGTCTTCTTCACTCAAGCGCCAGCACAGGGATGGACAAATGATAGGCCCTTTGACACAAGCAGCATGAATGAGGTAAAAGTGGTAGAGTTATGACCATCTACTGTACACAACAGGGCAAATTGCCGTCACCCTCCAAGTCAGGAAGAATTTTTCTGATAGGCCACACAAAGACCTTTTCCCATAGAGTGTCTGATTGCTGACAGAGTACTCAATGCACAGGCACTTACAGGAAAAGTTCAAGGAACCAGTTTTTCAAGGTTGTTCTCATTATCCTCCCTGCCCCTGCTCTCATTACCCTACCTGTTCCTTCTCCTTTTTCAGATTTGTATTTCAGCTGAATAGCATGTACCATCCAACCAATTATTTAAGTCAAAAACTGGAAGTCAACGATCTTCTCTTTCATTACATGCCATACCCAATGAATTATCCAAGAGCCATGACTTCTTGCCCCAATTATCTCTACAGCTTACCCTTCTCCTAGGTTCTGTTCTTTGCTGCCTCAGTTCAAGCCCTCACCTCCAGCATCCTTGCAGTTGGTCCTTTAGTGGCCTCATGACTCACCCATCAGAAGAACCCTTTCCATGCAAAGTTGTTTATGCTACCCATTGTCTATAAACACTTCCTGGACTCCTACCATTGACTGGGTTTTAAAATATGCAAATGGACTGGTTTAAATAATTAGAAAGTACATCCATATTAGATTTGCATTCATAAGATATTTACTCTACTTAGCAGGGAAACTGGATTTTGAGATACTTTTTGCTATATTTCTAAACACTTTTTCAAAATTGAATGTTCTTGAAAAATAAAAGGAAAAAAAGGTGGAAGAAAAACCACAATAAGATATTAACTCATATCTATTAAGGTGGCTTTTATCAAAAAGCAGAAAATCACAGCAGTTGGTAAGGATGTTGAGAAACTGGAACTCTGGTGCACTGTCCGTGAAAACATAAAATGGTGCAGCTGTTAATGGAAAATAGTACAATAGTTTCCTAAAAAATTAAAATGAGAAATATTATATGATTGAACAATTCCACTTCTGGGCATAAGTTTAGAAAAACCAAAAACAAAAACTCAAAGTAGATATTGTACATGCATGTTCCTGTCAGTATTACAATAGCCCCAAGTTGGAAATGACCTGTGTCCATCAAAAGATGAATGAATAAATAAAATGTGCATATCATTCAGCCATAAAAGAGAAGGAACTTGTGACATGTCAATGTGAATGAACCTTAAAGATATTAAGCTAAATGATCACAAAAGGACAAATACTATATAAGATTCCACTTTTATGAATTACCTAACACAGTCAAAGTCATTGAGACAAAAGGTAGAAACATGGCCATCAGGAGGTGCAGTAGGAGGGAATGAAAGTTATTATTTAACAGGCACAGGGTTCCATTTTGCAAGATGAGAACTGTCCTAGGCACTGGTTACACAGTGATGTCAATATACATAACACTGCAGTACTGTACATCTAAAAATGGTTACAATGGTAAACTTGATATTAAGTGCATTCTACCAAAACTAAAAATAAGTGAAGAACTTAGTTACAAAATGCATATAAGTAGACAGAAAACAATTCTCTGTTGTGTTTTGGACCATGCATTTTAATCATCATAGATTCTGAACATGCTTTTAAAACAATCTAACCAGAATTTTTAAAACAATGTTACACATACACAATATTATATACATGCCCAAGGAGCCTTAGCTGCAATTTCACTACTTCTTCTAATCCACACTGTCTATATGCAAAGACACATTTCCCCCAAAGAGTTGCTCTGTTCATTTATCAAAGCAAACTGCAAATATCAGTGCTTAACCTTCAGAGTTTCCCCCAACAAGGCATAACCCCAAGGGTTCCTCTCATCTCCTGACCTCAACTCTATCCCAGCATTCATCTGGCTTATTCATGCAGAATATCCTCTCTTCAGTCTACCTCTCCTATATGGGTCCAGCACAGGACTCACTTCACTTGAACTGAATCTTGGAGAGAATTCTGCAGCAGAACTGAGGGGACTAATTTTGGGTCCACAACGGGTGGGTATCCAAGGCTAAGTGTTTCCTTTTTTCTCCAAGAAAGGTATTATTATAGACTTGGAACATCTTTATGTCCTCAACCATGAAGAAAAAGGCACCAGACCACAGGGTTTGGAGTATCTTTTACTTAAGGCTCCCTGTAACTCTGTTACCCCCTCCACAGTACATACTTCTCTTGATAAGGGATCCAGTAATTTATCATGGGCTAGGTATTGCTATACTATTGAGAATGAGCTAAACTAGATAGAAATTGAGGAAATATGTTGATAGGAAACATGACCTGGCCTCCATAAACATTAAGGACAAATAGGTTTCTGGGACTTAGGCTTATCACACAGTCATGATGGCAATTATATAGGTGATCTTCATAATCAATAAGGATTCCTACTGGAAGCCAGATAACCTCTAGCTTTCTAAGCCACCACTTGTCATGGCATGGCAACCCAAAGTGAACAAAGGCACTGGGAGGAGAACTCCTTCCCAAGCACTTCCACTTGTAGCATCCCTTCCTACTTGACCTCCCAGAGAATAGGCCACTTACTCCACTGCCCAGCTCTGAATCACATGCTGTCTTACTTTCATTCTGAATGTGTTCACATGCATGTGTCTGTCTTCCCAGGCACAAAGGACACTTTAAACTGTCAGCACACAACAAACCCTCAATAAACACACACTGATCTCTTGAAACATTTAGGTCCGACATTCTTACCTTGAGAAAGGAGCATGCTCTTGTATCCAAGCAGTTTAGATGGTTTTAAACAACTATTTAGCTAGGGCTCAAATGCTACATATATTTCCTTCTATATTCTTTCAGCTTACTGCATGGAATTTAGTTTAGGCTGAGGGTATTTATACCTGTAACATCAGAAAAAGGTATAAACAGCACGACTATCGCTTTAATTCTGCTTTGTTTTGCAAAGTTGCTGGAGCTGACAACTTCACAATAAGGTGTCTGCTTCCCATAAATCAGAGTAGGCAATTTTTCTCCAATTATATTTTAATTCATGGATAATCATTCTCTACAGCAGGTGGCAAGCTGAGGGGGGCTAGAAGCCAGGGAGAAAGAAGGTATGGTAAAGTATTAAATAATTTTTATTTGAATTTGTACCAGCAAGTATTACAGGAATAGCAGAGAGAAAATGAGTCTGGTAACAGAAGCCAGGTGAACAGAATGCATTAAGTTAGTATCAGATGCATCCAGAACCATCTCCTCAGTCAAATGTAGTTCAGTCTAAAACAGATCGTTTCTCACTTAGATTCTCTGATTGTCTTTGCCTAATTCTCCATTTCATCATGAAGCTCTCCTTCCACCTTTTGCTTGAGGATCCTGAACATGAACTTGGAATTATTCTAATAACCGCACTGTCATCAGGGACTTGATCTACACCACACAAATGCTTTCCTCTCCCTAATGTGTCTCGTTTCAGTATCTGGAACACCCATGTACAGAGAAATTAATTAAATAAACCTTTAAAGAACCCATATGTCTCATTAAAACTGGACTCTGACAGACTTTATTTAAAGTACAGAAATAAGTAAGACAAAGATCTTGCTCTCAAAAAGCTTCCAATCTAATAGGAAAAACTCATATAAAAGCAGAATTCTTACCCAACTGCCAGCTCCAGGCATCCTCCCTGCCTGTTCCATCTCATAACAGTGTGGACAACCTGTCCTGGTGGTTTATACCTAAACCTGGGGATCACCCTTGATTTTATGATCTCACTTTGCTCCATCCTGATGGCTAAACCCTGATCCAAACCACATTTTCACTTGGCCTAAGGAAATAGCTTTCCAAATGATCTCCCACTTGTATGCTACATTCTCTAAATGATATACATCCTAATTATCATAGTAAATACACCGTCAGGCTAACCCTTGATTAAATCTCTCTAGTGGTCTGACAGTGCTCTTAGAAAATGGACTCCTCCCATTGGCCTACATGGCCCTTCATTAGCTGGCCCTCGATTGCCCCCCAATCTCACCTTGTGTCTTTCTTCTTGCTTACTAAATTCCACCTATTCAACCCTCTTTTCCCTTCTCATTTCAAAGTCACTGTACTTGCCTTCCTTTCTGCCTGGAACACCCTCCATCTCCTTCTTTCTGCTTTTGTAAGTATTGCCTTCACTTTACGCAGTTCTTAGATCAAATGTCCACTCCTCAGGAAGCCTCCCCCAGCAACTCCACAAACTCTGCCCCAAGACATTCTATTTCACTTCACTTTCACTTTCTGGATCTATTTTCCAAGTACCTGTTGATTGTTTCTGTCCTCTGACTAGCATGGAACTGGTCTAGCCAGTACTCAGGCAGCTGTGCCTGTCTTAGAATCACACCTGGTTCCCTGAGACATTTGAAAAGGTCTGTTGACGGTTGAATGGACATTACAAAGAAGAATGAAATAGGGTAACAGAAATGCAACAACGGAGGATGATAAGGGGCATTTGTTATTGGCTGGGAGGAGAACAGTTGGAAAAAATTTCCAGAGGAAAGATCATTTGCATGGTGCCTTTGAGGACAAGTAGGTAGCAAGGAAAAAATGCATCCCAGCTCTGAAACTCATAAATGAAAAGCTCCAAAGGATCTAGGGGCATGTCTGAGCAATGAAAACCATTCCTGATGTGGCCCAGAACATGTGGAGGGAGGTACTGAAAGAGGAATATAGATGATGAAGAACCTGAATAGCAAGGAGTCAAAACTGAATAATATATTCAGACAATGAAGTCATTGAAGGAACCTGAGGATGAACCTAGTGAAAATAGAGAAAAAAGCCAACTAGTTCAATAGCATGTCTGCACACCTCTAGAAGCACAAGAAGTTTACTCCCTTATATCTGCCTTTGTCTTTACCATTCATCCTTTCTATCTTGTGCCATGGGTCTCGAGGAAAGTCTTTCTGATAAACACTCAGAACTGCCTTTTATAAATACCATGAAAAACTGCTTGAACTTAAAAACAAATAACAAAAAATGGCATCACTTTTAAGAAAACCATATATTCTCCTGCATTAGGGGGAAGAAAAAGGACTTCAATTCCATGTGTAAATAAAAAAGGAGGGGGAGCTCAAGATTAGTGAGCCTGTGTCTCAGGTGAAAAGCTGAGTATAGAATACTTTTCGGTTTTCAAAGGCATTAAATAGCCACATTACATTTCCAAATGGTTTCAAGTTAAAAGGTGCCACTGCTGCTGAGATAAGAAAGTTGGTATGCGGATTTCAGGATTAACTGGATCTTGGGCTGGGCAATCATACTTCATATCACAGAACAATTTGATTAGAAAAACAGTATTTAAGAGAGGGGAAGCACACTATTTAAGCAGAAAATGACTAAAGACCTGCATACTATATTAAACAACATAAGCAAATGAATGATTAAATCTTAGTCACTGGAACAGGCAGCAGTTGCTAAAACTATGGTAAGGAATTAAAGACCTAGGACAAAATGTGACTTCTGTACCCTCCATTCCCTCTATTTTGGTGATGTACAGACCTTGTACATGCTGTGCAAATTCTCTACCACTGAACCATATCCCCAGTTCACAAAATGTGCTTTCTGAAGTACTGACTATTCAATTGCTGTGAGAGAGTTCTCACATCTCAGGGGTCTCGCTCACAGAATTTATCTCAGAAAATAATTATTGAATGAGCCCAACTTTCCTCAATACCCATGGCACAAGATAGAAAGGATTAATGATGAAGACAAAGGCAGATACAAGGGAGTAAACTGCTTGTGCTTCTAGAAGTCTGCAGACATGCTATTGAACTAGTTGGTTTTTTTCTTTCTTTTTCTTTTGAGCTGAAGCAAGGCATAGGATCAGGGCATTAGGACACTAGCTTATAAAAGGAGAAATCTAGAACTATGATCAAAGTTCTCACCTATGACACTGACAAAATTCCTTGTAGGTATCTGCTTCCCACAAACCACTACGGTGACCCAATCTGAAGGAGTGAGGACCTCTGAGCATATGGCTCAGCTCTGTGAGAAATGCCAAATCAGGAGGGTAAGAGGCGACGGAACTGTTCCCCAAGCAGAGTAAGTGGTAATGTGGTACTGGGGTTAGACAGACCTGGATGTATATACCACAGCTCTAACTGAAAGTAGAAGGTGAGAAAGTATAGTCAAATTTCCCCAAATGTCATAGGAAAACAACTGGCAAAAAAGAATGGATGCAAGATACATAACATGATACCTGGCATGTAGTAACCACTAAATAAACAACAGTTCTAGAAGATGTTGGTCTTGTCAGTTGTATATACTTACTAGTCCTATTATTTTATGTGACAGTCTCCTCAGAAGAAAGGTAATATCAAGGAGTCTCACAAAACTAGAAAAGACCCCAAAAGTTCTTTCATCCAATTCCCTGTTTTCAGATACTTTCACTATCACTGTCATTTTCCTGATAAAGTCACCAGGGACTTGAGCAGGTAGACTGACCACTCAAGTCATCCAGCTAGTAAGCCCATTTGAAATAGTCTTGTTTGTATCCTCAGTGATCCCCAGTGTTTCAAAGTAGGGAAGATAATTTCCTGGGCACTCTAATGGATGCCCTAGGAGTTAAGGCTGCCTCTGTTATTACAAATAATTTATAAAACATGATAAAAGTGTATAAGCCATGCTGAGTAATCAAAGTGCCAACTCTAAAATATTAGACAGTTATGAAAATGATAATGAAGCTCATAACACTTGCTAATGCTTATTGTGTTGTTAAGCAAAAAAAAAAAATCAGAAAACATAATCCCATTTATGTTGTAATTATAACTGAGTAAAATTATGTATATATATAGCAAGGGCTGGAAAGCAACTTGGAAAATGACTACAGCTGATGTGCTGAGGAGGTGCTGTTGCAGAAGTTTTACTTTTATCTTGTGACTACAAAGGAGCTGGCAAGGTGAACACCATACCATGACAATCACAGGGAAGGAGGCACTGCTGTCCACTTACCCAGGGTTATACAGCATGACCGCAGACAGGTTCTCACAGGACTTCGAGAGGTCGGTCATGGACAAGCTGAAGGAGGACAGAAGGCCACTCTAAGAGCAGACACAGGGCAGAGTGGTTACCTTAGCAAGGAAGAGAAGGTCAGTGCTGTGGACTCACTGCTTCCAACTTGTGAGAGACAATGAGATACACATGCTCCTGTCAGCACGAACAACAACTAGTCTATCCGGGGACAGCAGATCTGGAACCTTCAGGCCCTAGTTTACCTCAAACCAAACCCTGAGTATGAAGTACACAGGGGCCTGACATTCTAGCACAGGGGCTATTCACCAGGAATTCACCAGGTGGTCTCCTTTTAAGATTTTTTAAGTTAAAGTGGAGAAAAGGGGTCACGACCTCTTTGCCATCCTTCTCCCAGGCAGGCAGCAGCTCCTGTTATTATTGACACTCACACTCACAGAGTGATGAAGACCAGGGAGGGAGAGGTGTAGGAAGATCAAAAACATAAGAGTTAGATCAAAATTGCTTCCATGGAAAGCCTCTATTTCTCTGAATCTATACCTAAAAGAATCTTTAAGGATGACCCTAGACTGGAACAGAAAAGAGGCTTCAGTAGCCAGACCAGCAGTCTGGAAAAGGCTAGGGTCTGTAGCTCTGTCCTTCACTCTCATCTCTGGTCCTGGCAACCCTAGGCAGGCCTTCTAGAAGTAGACTGAGATGAGAGAATACATAACTCAGTGGTTGAGGCAAAGACCCCGGACCAGTTTCCCCATGTGCTGGCCTCAGAGCAAGTTAGAGAAAGTTCACCTCAGTCCAGTTTCTCAGCTCAGTTATCTGTAACATGGGCACAATAATAGTTACTGTGCAGATAAAGTGTTAGAACATACACAGGAATTGCACACACTTCCTGGCTTAGAAATGTTATCTGGGGCCTTTACTGTCTTCATCAGTGTAAGGACCAGCCATGACATCCCTGGACAGATTTCTTTCCCTCCCATTTCTTCTCTTCTTTCTCAGGTCCTCAGCTCAGACCCCATACCCATTCAGCACTCTCTGGATGGCCATACCTCAGCAAGCCAGTCTCTCCCCACTGTCCTAAACTCCTCCCTGCTATATTTCACACCCCAGTAAAAAATCCACTTTACTGTGGCTGATTTGGGATGAAAATGATTCCAATATTGGATTAATTTCTAAGATAAGTGTGATAAGTGGAAGTCATTCTTCACTAATACAAAATGATACGGAGTTCCTTTGGGGGAGGGGTAGAGGTTGAAGAGAAAGAACTGCAAAGAGCTGTTTCTCCTTGTCATTCTGGACCCCACTTGCTTGATCTCCTGCTCCGACACCCCATTATGAAACCAACTGTCTAGAATCTATTCAGGTTACAAAACTTCCTCTCAAGAGGTTCTGTATTCCAGAAAATTAAACTGTTGTAATCCAGTGGACACCCACACACCCACACCAGGTCTGAGGCTCTGTCCTAGAGACTTCACATTCTCACCTTCCTCTTCTCCCGGAGCTTGGCAGCTTCCTTTGGATGGTTAAAGCGAAACATATTGGTTCTTCCCAAGAGTATCACAGCACCTGAGAACACACAAAAACAGCGATGCACTTACAATAAGCAATGTGGTCAGCTGCAAGAAATGTAGTTTCCAGTGTACTATAAAATAATAAGGGAAAGTATTAGTCACCAAAGTCCACTTACATAAGGAAGTTTAATTTTTTGTGGTACCAGAGATTTAACCCAGGGGCACTCTACCACTGGGCTATACTACTAGTCCTCCTTTACTTTTGAGGCAGAGTGTTGCTAAATTGCTGAGGCTGGCCTCCAATTTGGTATCCTCCCACCTCAGCTTCCCAAATCTCTGAGATTATAGGTATGTGCCACCTTGCCAGGCACATAAGTTAATTTTAAACCTGGAAATACTTTTATTTTTACAGGTGGATGTCAAAATACTCATAATAATCCAGGCAAAAGTGACAAATGTAAAGCACTACAACCTATACGAGATTTTAAACTTAGTATACAGACAATTCCATTTTTGATTGTTTGAAAGCAGAACAAAAAATAGTTCTTTAAAAAGGTATAACATCAAGCAAGCATGTGGTCACAAATTTTTAAAAAAATGTTATTGATGATAAAAACAGAAATCTCAAAGAAAAGTGCTTTCAAAAGAAATCATGGCAAAATAGGCAGAGTCTAAGTAACTAACATCTCCCTCAAAATTTTACATGTATGATCTGTTTTCAAGGGAACACACTGTTTTTCATCAAAACCCCATTAAAATTTAGATGGACACATTAGACACTCAAGAAAAGTTTCTTTTAACAACGAGAGTCCTCCTTATTCAGAAAACAACTGCACAGCAGGCAAAAGAATTTAAGGCAAATGTGCGAGGATAAAAAGTCATGGGGGAGTCGTGGGGATGGATTTCAACTTGATCAAGCAAAATCCCCTTCTAAAGCCAGCACTGTTCAATGTAGCAGGACCATGCAGGATAGTGAGCTCCCTGTCACTGGATGTATTTAAGAGAAGCAATACCACAGAGGAGATCTACTAGCCTATTTGGTCCCATCCATGCCTGCATATCCATAACACTTCAGAACACACCCTCATATTCAATTTTAGTATTAAAAAAAACTTATTTGTGAAGACCAAACACATATAATAAAAGAAGTCAACCATGAAGGATGATGAATGTGTGGTTATGTGTCTAACACTGAAGGGACAAGAGCAGGCTAAAGTAGCTGGGAACAGACCTCTGCAATGAGAACCTAGGCTGAGTCTCACTAGATAACCAGAGGCCAAAAGGAGGGAGGTGCTCCCTTATGAGACAATAGCGGAGGCAGGCTGAGCCTTAGACTGGAAGATGGCCTGCTGTGTTGGGGACAGGGGAGAGAGTCAAGTCCACCCAAAGCACAGGAAGTATGAAATGACAGCAAGAACTGACATTGGATAGAAAGCAGAATAGACTGTGTGGACCGGAGGTGCTGGGATAGTTTTGACCTGAGGTCACAAACTGGTTGACAGCAATAAAATCGGTCTATGGATAAGCTTTGTGTATCTCACAGAAGATTTCAAAGTCAAAACTATTAATTGCCCAAGTTAAAAACTTGAACTTTTACATGAAACTGTGAGTTTCCTTTAGTACTCCCTGGCAAATTAGAACATATAGTGAATCTTTGCTGCCACAGGGCAAAACACTCCATTGGCTACTGACAGCTGTCTCCTGTGGACAAGGCACATGACCTCTGATTGATCAGTCACCAGCCTCTTGCTTGGGTCATGTCTTTATCTGGACCCTGCAGGTGATATCATAACTCCAGATATATATTCTGGAGCTTTAACTGGTATATATCTCTACCTGTTTAATGTATAATCTTGCATGTCTCAGAGAAGTTTCAAATCCAATATAGTTAAAACCCAGCTGGTTCAGACCATAACCACCTGGAGCTATTGAAGGGCTGGCTGTAGTTGTTATTTTTTTTTTTTTTATTTTTATTTTTTTTTTGGGGTGCTGAGGATCGAACCCAGGGCCTTGTGCTTACAAGGCAAGCACTCTACCGACTGAGCTATCTCCCCAGCCCCTGTAGTTGTTATTTAGTGGATATGAAGTCAGTATGAAAAGGAGTTTTAGGAGATCCAGAAGGGCAGCAGTGGGGAGCATCCATTCTACAATATACTTACCCCTCATGTAAAATCGCATTTGTTTATTTTTCAATTATGGAAAGGGATCATTAATATAATTAAGACAAGTGTTTCCCATGCCTTTTACAACTAAGACTAGGCACTATGGGCGGCACAGAAGTCAAAAGTGAAGCAATGATGTCTCAGATATACGTATCTTTAATGCTCTTAAGACACATTAGAGATTAATAAGGCAATCACATTCCAGGTGTTAATTACATCTAATCCAATTCTTTTTTTTTTTTTTTCTGTTAATCAAATGCCCAGCCATGCAAGTTGAAAATTGCTAAAATATGTTAATGGAAAAATAAAATAGCATTTCAGAGGCATATTTCAAATTGCATTAAATCATTGAAAATAACCTTGCCACCCATGTTATTTGCATAAAATACACATAAAAAACCCTTTAAGGAGTTATAAAAGATAGCAAAACTATCCATGACAATTCATTATTTCCATCTAAATAATGTGTGTCCATTGTCTGGCATGTAAAAGGGGCTCCATTATGAACGGTTCCTTCTCTTTCCTCCACTGCACATTTTTACTCAACAAACACTGAATTTTAAAATGTGCTTAATTTTTACATGATGCTGGATTCATTTAATCAGCAAATACTTAATGAATGCTTATTGTATGCTAGTCATTGTGCTAAATATTACAGATAGAGAGGTAAACAAATCAGAAATATGCCTTGCCCTTGTGGAGTTTAAGTAGAAAATAGAAGAAAGGGATAAATAATCTTATAATTGCATAAGTGAATGCAAAGCAGCAGCTGAAGGAAAGAAAATATGCTCAGGAATCCAATAGCAAAAGAGGAGCGTTTTTTTGTTTGTTTGTTTGTTTGTTTTTTAAGGAAGGCTGGGGAAGGATTCCCTAAAGGAAGTGGTACTCTAAGGATGAGTTGGGGAGGGGGCATGTGTAAAGGTCCAGGGACAATAAATAGCCACAATGATGATGAGTGATTAGAAGACAGTCATGTGGCTGTGGCAGAGGGAATAAGGGACATCGTTGCACAAGATAAGTCTTGAGAGAGAAAAAGGGAGAGAATAGAGAACCTCAAAACTTTCAAAATATAGAAGCATCTTGTGCCCTGTGTAGTTGCAATAGAAAGACACTGCAAGGGTATATGATAATATTCAAGTTTCAGAAAGATCATTCTTACAACTGACTGCAGAATGACCAAAGTGCACAAGAGTAGATATGCACAAGACAGGCTAGGAGACCATCAGGTTAAAGGGGATGCTGCCTCAGGACTGGGCAGGAGGGCTGACAATGAAGGAGACAAGTAAACAAATCTAAAAGTTATTTAAGAGACAAAACCAACAGGATTCGATCATGGGCTAGAAACAGAGAGGAGAAGGGAGGAGAGAAAGCTTGGACCAGTTGGATGGGGAGCCATTTACTGAGACCAAGAACACTGAAAAAGGACCAAGATTTGATTGAGAAAAGAGTCATGAGTTTGTCTTGAGACATAATGAATTTGAGCTGCCTTTTAGCAAATTAAAATATGGAATATGGATTTGAGGTTCTAAAAGAAAGATCTAGGATAACTACCTACCTACCCACCTGTCAATTATTTACCTAACACCTGTACATGTAGGTGCACATTTTTATAACCATATATACACATATACAAAGATATTAGATATTTATGTAAATACATACTATTTCTCTATATATTTCAGAATTCTTTCTAAGAAATAAAGCCACAGATGTGAGAATGTTATTCAAGGAAAGAAGAGGAACACAGATAAGAAGAGGACCTAAGATTAGAACTTGAAGAATGCTGGATTTAATGGCCAATTAGAGAATGATGAACTTGCAAAAGTAATGGGAAGAGCCATCAGATAGAGAGAAGGAAACTCTCAGGAGTCAAGGAAAGGAGTGGTTAATGATGCAGAGTGCTTCTGAGGGGTGGATTAAGATGAAAAAGACTAGGAAACACCACTGGGTGTAGCAGCCTTAGTTGGTAGTAGCAAGAAGCCAGAACAAAAGGACTGAGGAGTGAGAGGAGTGCAGATCTACCAAGTACACACAACTCACTCAAGAAGTCCATGCAGACAGAAGGATGGAGTTGGTAGTAGTCAGGATCTCATGGGATATTTTGTTTTTATTTTTTAAGGAAATTACTGAATATATTTAAAAAGCAGTACGTGAGCAGAAGGAAGAAAGAACAAATGAATAACTAGTGGTAAACACTTTCTGCATGAGACCTAGAACATGTGTCCTTCCTGGAGATCTTGGTGTGGCCAAAGACAAGTCACTCCTTAACCTCTCCAGAACTCATCAATCTAAATAACTGCTAAAGTTCCTCCCAGGTCTTAAATTCTTTTTAACTATGAACTGCTTCTTGCTCTGAGATTAATGTGATTAATTGTAGCAGATGGACTTTTTGTGATTAGCTTAATTTGTAATTTTGAAAGCATATCTAAACCACTTTGAAATATATGATGGCTTCTTTGAGATTACTTCAGAACTTGTTAAATACCTAACGACAGACAAATTCCAGATGGTCTTAAAAGAGACTGAAGAGAAAATGACATTGTAAAAGGGAGACAAAGCCATTTGTAAAAAGGAAAGAAAGAAAAGCTTCATTTACATTTCTGTGAATAAGAATCACTTAATGCAGGTTTTGCATGAGATTTTCTTATTTTAATATATCAAGCAAGCAGAAAAAAGTATGTAAATATTTCTTGAGATTTCTAAGGAGTGTAGAGTAATTACTAATGTCATCATTAATTACTCTCCTCAAATTTTAGATGAGATTTTCTAATTCTGCGCAAATACATATTCTTTTTTTTTTCTCTTAAATTTTGTCACAGAATATTTTGAATGATGTATGAAACATGTCATTCTGGGTTATAACTGATATACACCTGAAACATCTGTGATTCCTATAGGGCACTCACTGTCTGATATAACGTGGACTTAGAGGCCACTGCAGCAAGAAAAATGGGTGGCTTTTGTAATTCTGCCTCAGGGCACCTCATTCTGTATTTTAATTACTTAAGAAAACATTCCAGGCACACACGGACAGGAGATGACACATTCTAAAGTATGCTCAGTGAAAGAGAAGCTTTCATTTTACATGTGACAGTTGGAGAAGCCAGACTTTTCTAGAAGAACACAGACTTTTCTAAAATGTCACTGAAGGACAGGTCAGGGTAAGGGAGGACGGGTAAAGTTCTTAGTTCATTGCCTGATTCTACTAAAAAGAAACTACTTGTGTGTATAACTTTCTTCCAACTTAAAATGTCTTTAAAAATATGTGTTTATATTGAAATAAATGATGATGATGGCATAATTTGGGCGTCCTGATACTCTAGTCTCTCATAACATATTCCAATACATAGAACAGATCAAGGAATATGCTCTAGGGCTTCAGACACATAACACTGACTTTGTTATTCAAGATAGTTGAATTTCAGTATGCTTTTTCCCTATTTCAAAAACGTGAAGCTAGATGGGGAAGATTAAGATCTGACATGGTACTTGTAATGGGTAAGAAAACTGCATGTAAATACCCAAAGATTCAAACAGGACACATGGTGTGGCACTGGCTGGTGTGGGAATGGATGACGGACATTCTGTATCAGTCTGACACTGTAGCAGGCATCACTATGAAAGCATTCCCTCAGATCATGAGTTAGCACCTGTGAAGAGTGTAAATGCACGACACCTTACCAAAAAGCCACATAAGCCTCACCTTGTCACTTTCAAGATTTACAATTCAAATATGGATCTACAATTTCCTGCATTGGATAAATCACTTTGATTCCTGTTTATTCTTGATAAAGTGAATATTACAGCAAACTTAGATTCTGGGACTCCGGAGGAGAAAGAAAATTGATTTTCAGTCTTTGCTACTTATGTTTTCAGTCAAATAATCCATCAAGAATTACATGATGAACTGTGTACAAGCTGAGTTACAAAGCTTATAAAACTTTAAGATGCTCCAGTCCTATCCAAAAAGAAAATTTTAGATGTGTGCATGCACGAACAGGGGTTGAATTTTTGGTTTTTTTTTCCCCCTTCTTAAAATCTCATGATAGGAATGGGGTTGTGGCTTAGTGATAGAGTGCTTGCCTAGCATGGGTGAGGCACTGGGTTCAATTGTCAGCACTGCATATATATTAATGAATAAAGGTCCATCAACATTTTAAAAAAATTTTTTTTAAATCTCATGAGACATATCTCCTGTCCTTACCTAAAGAAAATGTGGAAAATGTATGAAATAATTAAGAGGGCAATTCAAAACAGTGATGATAACAAGGAAAAGATTCCACAGACCTGATGGAAAGCATTACAATAACTGGTCACACTATTAGTGACTTTCTTTCCATTGTCCTCAGTAGTCTGTATTTTTTTGTTACCAACAACACTATATATTCACTTTAGGAACAAACTCAACTGTTCATTTCCAGCCTCCCACATACTCCAAGCTTTTAACAGTCTATTGTTCCTTCTAAAGTAGGTCTTACAAGATGGCCTCCACTGCCTGTCATCCCTAAGCTCCAACATCTCCTACCTTTCCCTACTGCTCATCTACAAGCTACTCATTGGGCTACTTGAATGCTGCACTGTTCTTCACCTCTTGGCCGATGTTACTCCTTTACTAAAAGGTGAGCACTGACTGCCTTTGACCTTCCACTGAAAACTCAATTAGTCTGGGGCTACAAAACTCTATATACCTGCCTGTGAGTCCCTATCCTTGGACTCCCACTGCTTCTACTCCTCACATTGCCCTTTCCAATCTCTAGACATTTCTTCACTACCCACTTTGGTTGAAGTATAACTGTCAATTTTTCACCATATGCCATTATGATAAACACATTCTTTCACTTCAACATTTAGCTTGGGGCAAAATTTCTCCCTTTCTAGAAGACTAAAGCCACTGGGAGGAGTTTTGGTTTTGCACAAGATAGAACAAGCACATTTCCTGGTCTTTCCCACTGAATGCACTGTATCCTGAACAGAATGCATGCAGCAATTATTTGAGGACCCTGGAAAGTAAATAGTAGCAAGCAGGTTGAAGAATAAAAGAATGTGAAGCACCACTGAACTGATAGTGAATTTGTTTTTTGTTTTTTTTTTTTTAACCCTCTAGTGTTTCCTGGCTTGATCTAGGAAAAAACTCAGAAGTGGTTAATAGTGTAAAATGAGAACTTCATAAGAAGTCCTTTAGCTTAGGTTGGAGGAGCAGGCAGAGGGTCAGTCCCTTGGTAGGGACAGTGGCAGCAGGAGAGGGCCCAGGAGGAAAAGGACTATCCCCCTCCAATCAAGGGAGCTGTGGCCCCTGACAGTGGATCAGATCCCTGTTGCTTTATTTTCCCTATCTTTGTCCTCTCAATTCTTTGGCCTGGACATGGGCCGAAGACCAAGAAGTAAAAGAAGAGTAAATTAAAGCTCCAGATTAAGACCCAGGGAACTGGAGAGTTATTTGGGAAATGGTGAAGAGGGAAATAGCTAAGGAAAGTGATTTTACAGTTATTCATGAACTTCTGCACTCACCACCAGAAGTGCACACATAGATTTGATCCTTGACAGTACAATGAGACTTTGAGAAATGAACTGTGAGACAGACCACTGCTTAGGTTTCACCCGGGCCAGTGGGTGGTATACCCATTGCTACTGGAACTGCACTGCAAGGACTTGGAAAATTGAATCAGCGCTGCTAGTGGCCACAACCCACACAACCTGACTATAGTTCCTGGCCTGGATCCAACCAGGTTAAGACCCAGAATCTTTGAACATAATTTTCATAAAAACCATTATTATTACTCAGTAAAGGAAGATTCAGGAAAATCTCAGGTAGCATGGCAAAATACAATCCCCCATGAAAGATAATGCTGAGATGATACAGATGTTGGGATTATTTGATAAAGACTTCCAATTAGCTGTTATAAAAATGTTCCAACAAGTGCTTTAGCATTCTTGAAACAAATAGAAAGATAAAAAGTTTAATAAAAATGTAAATGATTAAAAGGAAGTCAAATACTGCAACTGAAATATACAATAACAACAACAACATATCAAATGAGCTTAAAGCAGAAAAGAAGTGACAGAGAGAAAAAGTCCATTAACTTGAAGACACATCAATTGAAATTGTCTAATTTGCAAAGCAATGAGAAAAAAAATATTACTCAGCCATAAAGATTGATAAAATTATGGCATTTGTAGGCAAATGGATGAAATTGGAGAATATCATGCTAAGTGAGATAAGCCAATCTCAAAAAACTAAAGGACGAATGATCTCGCTGATAAGCAGATGAGGACATATAATGGGGGGTGGGAGGGGTTAGCATTAGGGTTAGGGTTAGGTTTAGGGTTAGGGATAAGGAGTGTGGTAAGAATGAAGGAAAGAAGGACTGTATAGAGGGAAAAGAGGGGTGGGAGTGGTGGGGGGGAAGGAAAAAAAATAATGAATCAAACATCATTGCCCTATGTAAACGTATGATTACACAAATGGTATGCCTTGACTCCATGTACAAATAGAGAAACAACATGTATCCCATTTGTATACAATAATAATAAAAAAAATAGGGTAACTGATATACTATATTGCGTTTCTAAAGCAGAGATAAAATCTATCGAATAAAATATGTTTTCAATAAAATAAAAATAAAAAAATAAAACACAGCCTCAGGGACCTGTGGGACAATGCAAAAATATCTAACTTTACTGTTACTGAAGACTCAGAATGAGAGGAAAAAGTATACAGCAAAGGGGAAAAAATGTTAACTTAAGCAAGCTGAATACTTTCTAAATCTGGAGAATGAGGTACAAATTCAAGGATTTCAGAAGCTCAGCAAACTTCAAACAGGTAAATGCTAAGAAATCCATGCTAAGACATCATAAAGTCAACTCAGAGAACTGAAGCTGAAAATGTAGTTTTAAAAGGAGCAGAAAGATCATGTGGAAAAAAGAAAAGAAAATGTATGAAACGAGAAGAAAGGGGTAAAAAAGACAAATGGTTGTCTTATGTGCTGAAGTCTGAGACACTAAGAAACTGGTCTCAGTTCGCTTAGCTCTGGTCAATTGTTCTCACACTCAAGCAAACACCAAAATCACAGACATAAAAGAACCTATCACATGGGCCTCATCCCTAAGTTTCCTAATTCAGCATGTCTAGGATGGGGCTTAGAAATTTTCATTTCTAACAAACTCTCGGGTAATGATTATGTTGTTGATCTGGGGTCACACTTTGAGAACTGCTAGTTTTGGGTATAATCTTTAATACCTAGGGTTTTAACAGTCAAAACTGTCTGTTGAATCTAATCCCAGGTCTCTAATTTGCTGAAGATATCTAATGAGTGTTCAGGGGCAAGCACATATTGAGTTCACAGGGGAACAGACGCTGATATCCAATGGCTTCTAAAACATGTACAAGGTCCCTTTTACTAACTGGATACCTTGGATGAACCACTGGAAGATCTATTTCCCTTTGTAGTTCCCCTAAAATTCTTTTTAAATTTGTCACTGAACAACTCACAGCACTCCTCCAGCAGATGAAAATTTTATCAAAGACTCCTCAGCTCCACTCCACAGACAATCACCTCTTCCCTCTTTCAGAGTACTTGAATAGATGCAAATATATTTTGGCACTCAAGCATAACACATTCAAATGCACCTAAGTGTGAATTTCCCAGATGCAGTTTCTGTAGCACTTCTAAAAGGAGAGATGAATGTTCAATGGATCTGACAAACCAGCAAGAAAACCAAAGGAGTACACTGATATGAATGGAAAAATTAATTAAACAACTATCAGCTTTAAAATAACATTATAATAAAAGAAAAAAATGATTAAGAGGAAATAGTTCCTAGCAACTATAGGACAAATGCTGAAATACTTTTTTTAATTCCAAGGCAGTTGATTGTACCATATATACACATACACACACACACACACACACATATGTGTATATATATATATATATATATATATATATATATATAGAGAGAGAGAGAGAGAGAGAGAGAGAGAGAGAGAGAGAGAAAGAGAATTTGTATTTGTGTTGGGGGGATGTATGGAACAACCTGTCAAGAAGAGTTCCAGGTCTATGGATAAGATACATGGCCCTGTAGATACATCCT
Organism: Sciurus carolinensis; assembly: GCF_902686445.1. Lineage (NCBI taxonomy): Eukaryota > Metazoa > Chordata > Mammalia > Rodentia > Sciuridae > Sciurus > Sciurus carolinensis. The sequence continues at coordinate 41,297,557 of NC_062214.1, forward strand.
GGTCAATTCTTTGTATGGAATCATAGTATGCGGTGAAATGAGCTTTTAAGAATACATCAATCAAAGAGCATGGTGAGATGAAATGTTATATATCCTATGCACCCAAAAGAGACATGGAGAAAACTCATATGCCAGGTTTTGTTTTTTGTTTGTTTGCTTGTTTTAGTATGGGGGATTGAACTCAGAGGTACTTTACCCCTCAGCCATATCCCAGTCCTTTTTATTTTTTATTTTGAGACAGGGTTTCACTAAGTTGCTGAGGGCCTCGCTAAATTGCTGAGGCTGGCTTTGAACCTGTGATCCTCCTGCCTCAGCCTCCTAAACTGCTGGGATTACAGGCATGCGCCACCACACCCAGCCTGGTTTTGGATAATACTGACACCACTCCAAATCACACTGATAGCACTAGCAAATGTTCTTCATTTTCTTGACAATGGTACCAGATGAAAAAATGCCCTGTAATTTAATGCAGGAGAAACAGTTTATGCCAGTGTAAAGAAGGCAGTTAACGGGCTCAGGTTAAAAACTTGCCCCTAATAATGACAGTGTACTAAATTTAGATAAATCTGTAAGTTGGAATTCACGTTTGTTAAGTGATTTAGATTTTTTTTTCCTTTTTTTTTAATTGTAAAAAAATGGGATACATGTTGTTTCTCTGTTTGTACATGGAGTAAAGGTATACCATTTGTGTAATCACAAATTTACATAGGGTAATGTTGTTTGATTCATTCTGTTATTTCTTCCCTTCCCCCCACCCCTCCCACCCCTCTTTTCCCTCTATATAGTTCTTCATTCCTCCTAACTCTAACCCTAAAACTAACCTCTCCCACCCCCCATTATGTGTCATTATCCACTTATCAGCGAGATCATTCTTCCTTTGGTTTATTGAGATTGGCTTATCTCACTTAGCATGATATTCTCCAATTTCATCCATTTGCCTGCAAATGCCATAATTTTATCAATCTTTTTGGCTAAGTAATATTCCATTGTATATATATACCACAGTTTCTTTATCCATTCATCAATTGAAGGGCATCTAGGTTGGTTCCACACTCTGGCTATTGTGAATTGAGCAGCTATGAACATTGATGTGGCTGTATCTCTGTAGTATGCTGATTGTAAGTCCTTTGGGTATAGACCAAGGAGTGGGATAGCTGGGTCAAATGGTGGTTCCATTCCAAGTTTTCTAAGGAATCTCCACACTGCTTTCCAGAGTGGCTGCACTAATTTGCAGCCCCACCAGCAATGTATGAGTGTACCTTTTCCCCCACATCCTTGCCAACACCTATTGTTGCTGGTATTCTTGATAATTGCCATTCTAATTGGGGTGAGATGGAATCTTAGGGTGGTTTTGATTTGCATTTCTCTTATTACTAGAGATGTTGAACATTTTTCCATATGTTTGTTAATTGCTTGTAGATCTTCTTCTGTGAAGTGTCTATTCATTTCCTTAGCCCATTTGTCAATTGGGTTATTTGTATTCTTGGTGTTGAGTTTTTTGAGTTCTTTATAGATTCTGGAGATTGGTGTGCTATCTGAAGTATGATTGGCAAAGATTTTCTCCCACTCTGTAGGCTCTTTCTTTGCATTGCTGATAGTTTCCTTTGCTGAGAGAAAGCTTTTTAGTTTGAATCTATCCCAGTTATTGATTCTTGCTTTTATTTCTTGTGCTATGGGAGTCCTGTTAAGGAAGTCTGCTCCTAAGCCGACATGTTGAAACTCTGAACCTACTTTTTCTTCTATAAGATGCAGGGTCTCTGGTCTGATTCCAAGGTCCTTAATCCATTTTGAGTTTAGTTTCATGCACAGTGAGAGATATGGGTTTAGTTTCATTCTGATGCATATGGATTTCCAATTTTCCCAGCACCATTTGTTGAAGAGGCTATCTTTTCTCCATTGCATATTTTTGGCACCTTTGTCTAATATGAGAAAATTGTATTTATTTGGGTTTGTGTCCGTGTCCTCTATTTGTACCACTGATCTACCTGTCTATTTTGGTACCAATACCATGCCATTTTTGTTACTATTGCTTTGTAGTAGAGTTGAAGTTCTGGTATTGCGATACCCCCAGCTTCATTTTTCCTGCGAAGGATTGCTTTAGCTATTCTGGGTTTCTTATTCTTCCAGATGAATTTCATGATTGCTTGTTCTATTTCTGTAAGGTACGTCATTGGGATTTTAATTGGAATTGCATTGAATCTGTATAGCACTTTTGGTAGTATGGCCATTTTGAAAATATTAATTCTGCCTATCCAAGAACATGGGAGATCTTTCCATCTTCTAAGGTTTTCTTTAATTTCTTTCTTTAGTGTTCTGTAGTTCTCATTGTAGAGGTCTTTCACCTCTTTTGTTAGATTGATTCCCAAGTATTTTATTTTTTTCGAAGCTATTGTGAATGGGGTAGTTTTCCTAACTTCTCTTTCTGACGATTCATACTTCTCTTTCTGAAGATTCATGTGATTTAGATTTTTAAAAAAGTGGTAATTAGTACTTGTGCTTTTTCATAGGACAGCCTAACTAACATATTTCCAAATGCAAGCAACTTACTAATGAAAGGAGACTTCTCAATACCAAATACCAGCACAAAACTGGAAACTCATAGTGAAAAGCAGGATGCTATCAGTAATGCCAGGTGAACCAAGAATCTAATCAACTGTGAAGTTAACATGGTTATAATTTATTATGCCTCAGTTTAACATTCATCTGCATTCTTGTTCCTGATATCTTTTCCTTTTAGGATAGGAAATTTTCCTTGGATCTGTTTCTTTCTGTTACACTTTTCGTGGATCCAATCAATGGGCCAGACATCAGTGAGGTCTATTCTGAGTACACCAAGAGACAATGGGTCAGGAAGGGACCCAAGCCAATAAGCACTCCAGTAAACCAGAAACTGGGGTTAGGGCAACAAATGTGGGAAACCAGGATTGTTTGGACTTCCAAGATTCTAGGGCTATGGACATAACCCATGCCTGGCTTGGACAGCTAGAGATGAAATAGCATACACATATTATTTAAGTTTCAGAGAGATAAAGCATGAATTTGAGCAGCACATAAATGATAATGAGAAGTCTGCTGTGAATTTTTTGGTGCAGTGTTCTACTCCAATGGCAGCTATAAGGCTACTCCTAGATTCATCTTCAAGAGGCTGGGCTGTCACCTGTTAATTCGGATGACCTGACTTTGTGGAAATTACCTAAGTGAGAGCAGGACTGCACAGTCACACTATACAGAATTAACTTTAAAAAAATTGTTTCATGGGTAAAAGTCAAGATGATTTTCTTAGTATAAAATTACTACTGTGATTAATCCTACTCCCTCTTTATTATGTTTTAATGATATCAAACCCTGCCTGGTAAAACCTCCTCTTTCTTCACCAATGGTTAAACACTATTCCCATTCACATCTTTTTATTTATGCCAAATATTTTCATAACCACAAACAATAAAGCATATCATTTTGTCTTAAAAATGTGTTCCAAGAAAGGTTAGGTAGAGAATTCTAACCTTAATTTCTGAAAGTTGTAGATGTTTTACCTAGATAGGATCTTTCACTGTTAAAAGTATTAAAAAAAAGAAAAAAGTTACCATCTTGCTCCTTTCAAGCATTGTCTTGAATCACAAAGTCATCTTGCATTTCACTGCCCTAAGACTTGTTAATGGCATTTATACTCAGTGCACAGCATTTTAACACCTTTGAACAAAGCAATTTTATGTCAATTTCATTAACAGTAATACTGAGAAAGCAGCTCAGCAGCACATCAGAATGCCAGAGGAACTCAAGCCCATCAGATCTGAAAATCATGGCACCACAGTAATAAAACACTTAAGAGCATCCCCCAGGGAAAGACAAATCCGACAATTAACCTTCAATGCCAATTAGTACTACCACTTTCTTAGCCCAAGTCATATCTGCAATGGGAAGATCAAAAAATTCATTCACTAACCAGAATAAGCATATTCTTAAACAGCCTTTCCAATTAATTAAAAGTTTAACGTAAAAATAAATAAATAAAAATAAAAATACCATATGGGAGATAAATTATTACTTTCCCAAGACGCAATCCACAAGAGAATTAGAGACATAATCAGCTATGTAAACAATTTCTTCAAACTAAATAAACTAGCAATCCTTTTTTATGGGGAGTGGGGAGAGTAGAGGATAACTCCAAAATTAAATGGCAAGTTCTAGGTAGTGCCCATATTTAAAAATACAATCTCTAAAAGGAAGCAGGACTCCTTGGAGAACTGGTGGATTCCAGGAAAGTATAAGATAAGTCTGGAATATCTATGTCAGAAAGTAAGCAAGCGCTCACAGATAAATAAGGAAAAGACAAAAGAACTCAGGAGCCAGCTTGAAGGAATTCCCACTGGTCAATCTTGGATAATTTGAACAATGAAATAAATAATGGCAAAATAGACCAAAGTCTACTAAATAAAACAGCAAGCTCTGTGAATAAAGAAGTGTCAAGAGAAAGCTTTTTTCTTTTTCTTTTCTTTCTTTCTTTCCCCCCGCCCCACAATGGTACTCAGGATTGAAACCAGAGGCCCCTTTACACTAAGCTACATACAGCCCTATATCCACCTTCTTTTGAGACAGGGTCTCACTATATTGCTCAGGGCCCTGTGAAATTCAAGATGCTGGTCTAGAACTTGTGATTTTCCTGCCTCAGCTTCATGAGTTGTTGGGATTATAGGCATGAGCCACATTGTCCAGCTGAGAAAACTTATTTTTATAATAAAAAGTCAATAGGTAAGTATAGAGGAAATGATGAAATAAGATAGCCATGTTTGGGGAACCAACAGAATAATAATTCAGAAAAAAAAAATTGGACTGTAAAACCAGGGGGTAAAAGTATTATACAGGATAGAAATTTACAATATCAAAGTACCTTCCCAATACACTTGTTAATAACAAAGTGAAGAAGGAACTTCACAGTGAAGAAGGCTGGCCAGCTTCATTTTAACCAAGGGACCAAAGTGAGTATTCCCAGAAATGGACAAATGGAAATCATGTTATGAGATAGGAGAAAAACACACATCATTTTTCTGATATTCCTATAAAAATGCATAACATGTATGATCATGAGATCAGATAAATCCTACATTTATGTAGGAGATCATTCTACAACCTATCTGACCTGCCCTTTTCAAAATTACCAAAGCCATAAAGTCCAAGAAAGACTAAGGAACTGCTCTGGACTGAAAGAGACTACAGAGCTCTGGAAACAATGTGCAAAACACAAGGCTGGGAAGAATGCTGGACCAATAAGTGACAGTGCAAGACAAATGGCAAAACATGAATGGGGTCTGATGATCAGACAGTGTTGGTATCAGTGTTCATTCCCTAAATTGGATAGTTGTATTGTAGTTATATAGGCAAATGTCACTGTTTAAAAAATATGTTTGCTTATGTATTCAAAGGTGCTAGGGTGCTGCTATAGTTTGGGTCTTGAATGTTTCCCAAAGGTTCATGTATTGAAGGTTTAGTTCCCAGGGTGGTGCATATGGGACATGATAGAACCTTTAAGAGTGGGAGGTCTTCAGATAATTGGGGGACACACCCTTGAAGAGGAGAAGGGGCCTTGACCCCTTTTCTCTTCCTCTCATGCTTCCAGGCCACATGGTTTTGTTCTGCCACATGCTCCTACCATGATATGCTCCCTCATTACAGACCCAAACACATGGGACCAATTGGTCATGGACTGGAACATCCAAAACTGAACAAAAATAAAGCTTTCTCTTTTATTTGTTATGGTGATGGAAAGCTGACTAACACAGGCACCATTTACTTTCAATTAGTTCTGTAATTAAACAGTTCTGTACCATTCTTACACCTTTTCTATAATACTGAAATTATTTCAAAAGAAAAGAAAGATATGATACCAAATCTTCTACATATGCCAGAATTATAGCTATTTATAAACAGGACATAAATAATTGATAAAATTATCAAAAGAAACCACTGTGTTAATGTACTACATTAGAGGGGTACTATGTAACTTTTAAACTTTGATTATTGTCATATTACCAAAAACAGTAATAACTTTTAGACAATTACACATATGTTCATGTTTAATTCAATAAGACAACAGATATCATAAAGAAGCCCTCCAGCAAAATGAAGAAAAAGTAGCATAATGCAGCCAATAGTCTTCATTATATTTATACCTAACTAGTAATTAATGTAAGGATGCACATGCTCCCCCACTGCCTAATCAACTTACTTTCTTTAGCAGTATGTACAAAGAACTCTGAAAACCAAAAAACAGATACCTTGATTTAGATGTGTGGCCTCCATGATTTGAACACCATTCACGGAGCACTGAGACCCACTTAGGGGTATCAGAGTCACAGTCCCCCCAACATTTTCAAAGACACAGTGCTCACTCTCCAAGTCAAGGCCATGAAGAACTAAGTTGGAAAAAACAAAGGAGAAAGGTTTTTTATTTTAAATTTTGCCTTTGATATGTATGACAATGATTTCCAACCATTTACTAATTTTAGATTTTGCATAATTTTCCTTTTCCAAGAAAGTTTTGTGAAGTGAACATTTCTGTTTGTTTAACAAAAAAAACTGAAATTTAGGAGTCCAGGTTATTAACTAACAGAAATGGAAATATACTCTCTCTATAGAATGCACTACTCCATTTCTCTGATCACAGAAAATGCATTCTTATCACTTATCATCATTTATAACTACCCAGAATGCCAAACATAATTCAACCAAGAGGCCTGAGTAAAGGTCTACCTCAAAACACTTGATCCTGGGGACCTGTGGAATTGGTTTTTAGCTCTTCCAGGTTCAAAGTAAATAGTAAATACACACAGGAATATGCTAGGCCTGGCTTAATAGCTTATGCTTTTCAGGAAAGTAGGTTCATTGCCAGCAATTCTAAAAACATCTAAAATGATATCATTCTTTCCCCACCAATCACCACCTTGCCCCCTTCACACGTATATCACCACCACCACCACCTTCTCCACAAATTGCTGATGTGAAGACTAGAAGGATCTCACTGGCTCAGGATGATTATCTGTGTGCCTTGGGAAGATTCAGGAAACTCCAAAAGCCTCATTTATTCAGATGTGGGTATGCTATGTTGTGCTATACTTTGTCATTACCTTTCTGCAGATAAGTGTCTATATCTTTCCTTGAAAAGGACTCAGATCTTTTATCTGTGTCTGTTAGTATATTTTCAAGAACTGCTATCCTACTGTGATAAGCATAGAGGGATTAAAATAAATTTAAAAGAGTAGAGAATATATGTAGAATGGCAGGAAGGTTTCATAGCTCCATTTATTCACTAAATTAATTGTTCTATGGTATTCACCTGAGTTGTGATCAAAATTAGAGATTATATATTATAACCAATACTGCATTTGAAATTTCTTTTTATAATTGCTACAATGTCAGTCACTTAAAAGAAGGTTCTTAATTAAATATGATTTTAAAAAATCATTGGGAAGAAGTAAGAGTATTACCAATATCCTGCTCTGTTGAAGCATCTTCTCTACCAACATACGTCTGACCTTCCTAGGAAGAAAAGTCAAACAACACTTATCAGTGAAAACAGAAGTGTTTCTTCACTTTCCATTTAAGCCCTGGCAACCTGATGAACAGTACTGGAGTAGGGCAGAGCCTCAGTGCAACTGTGGCTCATTCTCCCAGAGGGATCCAGAATGACAGCTCAACAATGTTAGGTTACCATCTTGGCATGTATCAATAATCTGCCTGCACCAGCAATTTCATCAATTTCATCAAGGGGTTTCTTTGCATCTAAAGATATGGTACAAGGGAAGGTCAAGAAACTCAAGTACAGCACCATTCTCATTTCAGGTTATGGGTCAAAGAGAGGAGGTCAAATTAAAGATCACAGAGGCAGCCACCGATACTGATATGGAACTCTGCCCTCCAGACATAAGTAACCTCCTTGGAACCAAGTCCAACCACGGGAGGCACAATTTTAAAATTACCACTAGGAACCAGGGAAACTGTACATAAAACAAACCCAAATTTTAGGTGCTTTTAACTCTTCTTCCTCTATCCTTTCATTCCTTCCCTTTTCCTAACTCTACAAAACAGAAGCCAAAATGAATGACTCATCATTTAACTTCATAACTACATAAACATGGGAACTTCAAGTACCAAAAAATCCCAATGAACTGCTGAAATTCCCCAAAGGGTTCAAGAATTTGTTGTATATTCTTTAATTTAATAGCTGTATTCATGGCCATAAAACATTATAATAAACCTTGCTGGTGTCTAAAGGGAAAACGGAAAGCAAAATGAGAATGTTCCACTTAAGCAGTTTCTACCTTCAAGTGATATAAGATGATTCCAGTACTCAGAAGGTCATCATCAATGCCAATCAAATGAGGCAGTTCAGAATCCAAAACAACTCCAATCCCCTCCTTCCTAAGGGCTAGAGTTTGTTCCTGAAATCAGGAGAAAAGGAAAAGGTTACTTTGGGGAAAGAGAACATCATATTTCATATTCTTTGCAATATTTAGTGGTGTTTTGTTTCTTATTTAAAAACTGCAAGAAAATTGACTTTAAATTTCATGCTGAAATCCTGGCAGGTGATAGGCAAAGTGATCCTGAACCATATAAATAAAACGTTCAATATAAAATTAATTGGAGTTTTAACATGATATATAAACTTTTCAAGGGTAATCTCAAAGCCCATCTTCCTTAGGAAAGATTGCAGATCATTCGCTACAAAGTAAACTTTCTTCCTTCTTCAGAACCTTTATGTCACTTAAAATCTGAAAGTTTCCTTAACTATGGGCTCTTCTCTCTAATTACTATGGTGAATGGTGTGTGTTCTTGAGAGCAACCCTTGCCCATGAATCAGGTATCCCTGTACCTCAGTCTCCTGAAACAGCAACTTCTCCAATGTACTGGATCATTCTCACACACATACAAATCTGCTATAGCTCTCCCACCAATAACCACTATCCCCATCATCTCCCTTGGCCCTGCCTCTCCCTCCAACTATCACCAATTTCTCCATGCCCTTTGAGAGAAAATCAACCCCCAAATTTCCTTACACTCGTGTTTGTCCAAGTTCTTCCCTCCTTCTTCTGAACCCAGTACAGGAGGTTGTGCTTGGACCTCTACCTATATTCACTCCCTTTATCTCATCCTGACTCTTGACTCTAGCTGCCATTGAAATACTGGACTCTCAAATTAAAACTGCCAGGGAAGACCTCTCCCTTAGATTCCGTACTTATATATATATATCTCCTATTCAATACATCTGTGGGAATTCCAAACAGGCAGCTCAAACTTAACACATTAAGAAATACAGCTCAAACTTAACACATTAAGAAATGCAACCCAAACTTGCAGACTATCACAAGTCAGTAAATGCCAATCTTCCTTAGAGCTGCTTGAACCAAAAACCAGGGCTTTGTTTTGCTTTCTTTCTTTCTCTAAACCCTATATCTACAGAATTGATTCCTATTTTCAAAATATGCTTCATATCTAGTAATATCAAACTGCCTTCACCACTGCGCCCTGGCCCAAATCATCATCATCTTTCATCTGCATTACTGCAACAATCCAAGCCATCACTTACACCCTTTGTAACATATGCACAACCCAGGAGCCAGAGAGATGTCAAAGCAGGTCACTTCTTTGCTCAGATCTCTTAAATCGCCTCTAGTTTCACTGAAATAAAAGCCTAAGTTTTCATAATGTTTTACAAGCTCAAATGCTCTCTTCATTTGCTAACCTGCATTCATCTCCTGTCACTGCCTTTTCCTGTCTTGCTCATCCTATCTAAGAGCCATGGTTCCTTTCTGCTTCTCAAATTTGCCAACCTGCCCCATCTTAAGGCCTGACTCACTGCTTTTGCTTCTGCTTTTCTGACTGCGGTTTCTTCTGTCATTGCTATTCCTTCTCCTCCCTGAGAGCTGGGTCTTTCAGCCTCCACATACTGACACTTGTAATTTTTTTCTTCTTATGCACTAGTGGATGTTTAGCAGCATCCCTGGTCACTATCCACTAAATGCTAGTAACAAACCACCCTTCCCCAAAGTGGTGACAACCAAAAACCAGACATTGCTGAATATCCCCATGGGGGACAAAATCGGCTCCAGTTGAGAAGTACTGCCCTAGACACAGACATAACCTGACCCATCACTACCTTCAGGTCTCTGCTCAAAGACACCTTACCCATTGCCCCATATAAAACAGCAAGCACTCACCTTCCACATGCTGATTTGTATCTCTCCTTAGCAATTCTTACACGTGCAGTAACTCCTCAACTAATATTTGCTGAATGAATGAGTGGGTAAATCAATGGAATTCAATGCATGTACCAGTGTGACCCCTCAGAGAAGTGGCCATACCTTAACATCAAGCCCACTGGCCCAAAATAAAAGATTTCTAAAATCAGGTTTTTAGGGAAGTCCAAGGTGGGAAGAAGATACATTCCAGAAGACTAAAGGTAAAATTTCAGTCTTGATGTTGAACTGTGATGAGTTCAGACTGTTACACCTAAGAGCATGACACTGTGCTCTGTGACTGTGGATATGATGGGAGCAAAAGGGAGCAAGTTCCAAGCTACCAACCAGGGCTTCTTGTCATAGGCATTCCTGGTGAACCTCTCCCCTACACCCTACCATTGGACAACAATGACCAAGGCTCATGTCTCTATCTCAGAACTGCCTGAAACAAAATTGCTACTCCTTACATTCTTGGCATGAATAAACATATTTTGGTATCATTTAAATATTCAAACAACACACAGTCTGCCATTCTTTAGGTAAAAGATTCAGAACTTCTCAAGCAAGTGTCAAAGCAAAACTCAAATCTTGCTGACTAGAGATCTCCTAAGAGGTTCTGGGTTAGGGTAGTGAAGAGAAAAAAGACACTCAGGTCTTTCTCTCTACAGATATTTAAGTCTCAAATGCACACCCGTAGACCTACAGTTATGCAAAAAGGCAATGGAAGGAAGTGGGGGGGGGGAAGATAGTTCAAAAAAAAAAAAAACATATAAAAAGCACCACTTGAAAGAAAGCAATTTAATTTAACAACCATTAAATAGATACAGAGAAAATGACCACTGCATAACTTAGATTCAAGAAAAGGAAATGAAGCGTATCATTGTTCTTCAATTACTTCTCTTATCAGCCAGGCTCTCATTCCATGGCTCAGAAGCTCAGGATCTGAGGTCAGAGACTTCAGTAACCTTGATTTACTATACTGAGGCCCCTGCAAATCTTGGCTAAAATGAGCACTCTACATAAAACAACCCCTACTCCTACCTCTCAGACATTGGTAGGATTCATGTTTTTCCTCCTGCCCATGAAATTCAAGCAGAAGTGGGAAGTATATGATTTCTTTTTCAAAGATATATATTATAGTGGAGAATTTAATCACACTGCTCCATTTCATAAAACAATGCCCCTTTGGAAGGTCTGGTCTCTCTGAACTGTGAGAGTGGTGCACACAAGCTAAGTAGCCCCATGGCAATCAATTCTTTCAGGCTTCTAAGTCTATGTGAAAAGGAGAGTGATTATTCTCCTAAGTCCAGAGGCATATGTATTTTCCTTCTGCAAAAAAAGTGGACAATAAACCGTCCTCCCAAAAAAGAAAAGGCAATATTTTTAACTATAACAGTTCCTACTTGAACTAGACAAATTGCTTTGGATTACATCCAAGTTTAGTTTAATGCTCTTGAAAAAAAAAAATACCACTGAAAAACACTTTTTTTTTTTCTTTCCTTGATATAAGTCTCATACACTTTGAAAAGCACTGGAAATCCATAACTTCAGAGCCATTATTGGTCAAAGTCATTATTTGTTCCCGCCAACACCCAAAGTGTATACACACACACAAACACATAAAACACACACTCACACACTCTTCCAGACATACAATAGGTAAAACATGAATTAGAAAAATGTTTAAGATTGAGAGTGGGGGTAGATGAATTTATGATTAATGCTGCCCTAAAGCTCTATGACATTCAAGCTGCATTCAACTACACAATATTATAAAAGTGTCACCTCATAAAACTGAGAACGAAGGTTTAAATCATTGCTCAAGTGAAAAAGTAATTTCAGACAAAAATATCTATCACGTATAAAATATTTATTGAGTGGCATCTACTGTTATACATAATTTATGAAACACCTCTTGGATAAGATGGAATACTTAACACAGCAGACCTGGCCACCCTCCCCAACTCCTGGCACACTGGGTCCCAAAGAAAGAAAGAAAAGTAAAATGTGGAGTTGCACATTAACTTGCAATGAAACAAAACTTTTAGTAACCAGGCTTATTTGGGTAAAAAAGAAACTATAGACTGATTAGAAGTGTCAGAACATAAATATTATGTTCATTATATTAGCTTATTCTGGACCATGATGGTACGTGCCTATAATTCCAGCAACCTGGGAGGCTGAGGAAGGAGGATTGCAAGTTTGAGGCCAGTCTCAGTAACTTAGCAAGACCCTCAGCAACTGAGTGAGACTCTGTCTCAAAATAAAAAACAAAAAAGAACTGGGGAGGCAGCTCAGTGGTAACGTGTCTCTGGATTGGATTGCCAGTACCAAGAAAGAAAAGAAAAAAAAAAACTCAATATGCTTTTCTTCTACCTCCAATACTTATTCAGTTAAAATACCTCTGAATTTAAAACGTGTACAGTGCTGAGGCTGACAAAGAATCACCTCTGTCGCATTCTGGGGGCTCTGGTGGGTTGCGAACAGAGCTGCCTAGAATCCGGGGGTACAGACCACTTGAAGACTTGACTCACTGGGAGAATCCCTTGTAACCACCATATCTGAGTGTTTCAGTCAGCTTTTGTGCCACTGTGACCAATATACTTGACAAGAAAAACAGTGGAAGAAAAGTTTATTTTCCTCACAGTTTCAGTGTTTCAGTCCAGTCGATGGTTGGCCAATTCCATTGCTCTGGGCCCAAGGTGAGGGAGGACATCATGGTGGAAGGGCATGGCAGAAGAAAGCAGCCCAGGCCATGGCAACCAGGAAGCGGAGAGAGCTATGCTTACCAAGAACAAAACACAACCCCCAAAACACACCCCTAGTAACCTACTTTCTCTAGCCACACCTATAGTTACTGCTCAGTTAATCTGTCAATGGATTAATTCACTAATTAGTTTCTCTCTCTCATGATCTAATCATTTCACCTCTAAAAAAAATGCATTGTCTCACACATGAGCTTTTGGGGGCTACCTCATATTTGAACCATAATACTGAGTATTGATTGCATTGAGCAGGATTCAACCTCTTTTTTTTTTTAATCACAACTATATCCTTAGTATCTAACACTGTCATCTTACAAAACTCAACAACTTTCTTGAATAAATATATAAGTGAAGACTAGTTCAAAAACTTAATGGGTTGGGCATGTAGCTAAGTGGCAGAATGCATGTTTAGCATGCATGAGGTCTTGGATTCCATCCCAAAAAGCAAAAACCAAAACAAAACTCAAGACAAAAACCTGTTTTTTCCTTTTGGGAAGCCTATCTTAGAGCTAGATTCGACTTGGAAAAAATTGGGGAAACTTTAGCAATGAGTCTGACCCGTCTTAATTGAGAGAACTCTAAAAGTAGAAATTATGTTTCCTCACGAGTGTGTTCTATGTTCGGTGAAGACAGCTGCTGCAAGCATACAGTAATCATTAAATAGGTACCATTATGAATGATTTTTAAGTGGAATTTTTTTGTACAAACACCCAGAAATTCATTGTCAGAATCTTTCTGTGGAAATTTATGCTGTGGCAAATTAGATATTGCACTAACTAGTGAAATTCTGTAGCAGTGACTCACATCTATAAAGTAAATTTAATTTCTGCAACCCTGAGCAAAAACCACTCAGCAAAAGTGTGTGGTGGTGGGGGAGTGTCACAATGGGGTAAATCATCACCCAGCATGGATATCCAGAGGGAGATAGAAAGTCAAGCAGACAGGAAGACCTCTTAAAAAAAAAAAAAAAAATACCATTACCATTAACCTGTAGCAGAGCTACTTTTAAATTAAGTAAAAACTGCATATGATTTTATTTAAATTTAACAGATGGAAAAGAAATTGAAATATTTGTTATATTTCAACAAAACATTTCTTTTTTACAAGTGGTTTTCCCTAAAATGTCCTTCTAAGGTAAGAAAAGACATTTCGGAAGCTATCCATTGTGTATATAAATTTTTCGCGCATGTTTTGATTTTAAGCACCATTACCCAAGTTTGCACCTGTCTGGGAGCATGTGCCTCCTTTGGCACCTGAATGACATCACAGCTGTGTCAACGTAGAGCCACATGTTGGGTCATATTTCCTGTCCCTGGAGATGTTGAAGACATGGCTCCATGGATTCAGAAATTTAATGCTACTCAAGGAAATATTAAGCTAGTCTAACTTTTAGTTTATGAGAGAGAATTTGGTTTTCTGCCTGATTGCTATAAAGAATTTTTCCTTTATCCTTTAAATTCAACAGCTTGATTCGATAGATCTGCGTTGAACATTTGTACTCTACATTTTCCTGGAAAACAACACATTCTCCTAACCTGCAGACTAAGTTCTTTTGTTTATTCTTTGATTTCACAAAAGTTGTCTTGTTTTATTTTCCATATTGTTTCATTTGTTGACTGTCTACTTTAGGAACACTAATTACTCTTCTGTTATGCTTTGTCTTTTGTATCTTTTAGCTCTGATTGCTCTAATATCTTGCTCATTTCATTTGTGTTCACTGAGATTATCCAGCATTTACTGTTTCAGTAACTTGATTTTCAGTGGCATCTACTCTTTTCCTTCATGTTCCTAATTTTATTTATTAGTCCTATAATGATGTTGTTTTAGACCTCAAAATCTTCCTTTAGTTTGCAATCTGCCTTTTTTCATCTCTGCTTTTTATTATCATCTTGCTTTGTTTATTGAATTCATGTTTCTTATTAAGTTGTTCCATAGAATAAAACAATTTTAAGTAACTACTATGCTTTGAGATCTGTTTTCATCTAGATTAGAATCTTCTGTCTTTTCCACGCTATATTCCCTTCCTTTCTCCCTCCCTCCCTTTCTTTTTCTTTCTCAGTCTATCTGTTCACCTATGGCTATAGTTATTTATATAATGGTACTACTTCTTTTCTTTACCTTGCAGATGCTTAGGTGTATCTTTCCAGAAAATTCCATATGCTTTAACACAGGAACTTTGTCCACAGTTAGAAGGCTGATGGTCTGCATTCTAACTACTTTTCTCTAGTCAGATGCAACAACATAGAGCTAGATCTCAACTAAGGAACTGTACTCTGTCCTCTCTTACCAAAAGCTGTTAAATACCCTGACCCAGGCGTACTTCTGCTTGGGAAGAGACAGGAAAGGAAGTTCTCAAGCCTTGCTTCAAAAGAGCATCAGTTCTGCTTTTCATTTTGTCCCAGATCCACCATCAGTCTTTGCTAGTCCTCCTCAACAAGAATAGGAAAAAATCAAACTTTTCCTCCCAAGATGAAGGATACTGAGGAAGGTTTTAGAATCCTCCCAGATTCAGCTTCTGAGGTGCAGGTTTAGGAGCACGCGATCCAAATCTCCCCATCCCCTCGGTGGCCAGCACATGACCTTCCTCATTTGCCTCTTCTTGATGATTTCATGGTAGTGTGGCTGCTGCAGCTGTGTATGTTTGTTTTGCTACTTATTACTATTTCCTCCTTTCCTTGAATATCTGTGACGCTGTCTCCAAAGCCTCTTTAGCACTTAAGTCAAGAATCTTCAGCAAAGGTTCTGGAAGAGAGCGGAGGTGCAGCTATTTTGCGGGAAGTTGAGTAGGTCTGGCTGCCATGCTGCTTTTGCAGCTGAGACTGTAGGATAGCGCTGGCTTCCTGCCCCACAACACACCCAAAGGCACGAAGAGAACCAGGTCCAGGACCAGAACTGCTCTGACACAATGGTGTCTGATGACGTTCATAGAGTGACTGAGGTCACACTGAGAGCTCCCTACAGAACAAAGGGGAAGAAGGGGAGTCGGCGTCACAGCAGAAGCAGGGATAGAAAGTGTGGTCATAGGGATCAGTACAGACCACCAAGAAACAGTTGGAGCCAAAATGAGATAGTCATTGGCATCTATGCAGCCGGGATCCTCCACAGTAGTGAGTCACGAAGTCAGGCCATGTGAGGATCGCGTGCACTGTAGGAGTCCTCCACTTGCCACTGGACATAGGTGTGGACACGTAAGAGCCCTCATTTCGAAGACAAAAGCCCAGTCAGGAAGTCAATTGAAAATCTGAGGAGCGTGATGCCTGCAGTTTTCTGCATGCAATTAGCTGCCCATATCTGGCCTCCAAACCTGGAGGACGTCTTCCTGCTATTGGCAAGGTTTATGAGCGTGTATCATCTTCCATCAGAACTCAAGTCATTCTGAAGGCATTGCATATAAGGAATTATGTGAAATCCAGTCTGTGCCAGTCTGTGTCACTGGCCATTGGGCTGACTGGGCAGTGACTGTTGGGAGTATCTATCATTGTACAGGCCTCACAGACCGAGAAAAACAGATTGGCAGCCATGGTCAACAATCTGCAGAAAGGTACAGGTGGACCAGTATGCCTCTATGTGGGTTCCCTGCACTTCAACATCACTGAGGATATGCGCCAGGGCATCTTTGAGCCTTCTGGCAAAATTGACAACATTATCCTGATGAAGGACTCAGTTACAAGCTACTCTAGAGGTTACAGTTTTATTACATTCTCTGACTCTGAGTGTGCCCCATGGCCCTGGAACAGTTGAATGGTTTTGAACGTGTTGGTCAACCTTTGAGGGTTGGCCAAGTGACTAAGCAGCTAGATGATGGCACAGACATCACTTTTCCTGAGGGGGACCAGGAGCTAGATCTGGGATCTGCAGGTGAACTTTGCAGCTTATGGTCAAAGGCAGAAGGTGCTGGAATTCAGCTGTCAACCATAGCTGCTGCTGTCTTGTAACTGAATGGAGCAATTCCTTTTGGGGCCCTGAACCCAACAGCTCTGACTGCTTTGAGTCTGGCTTTGAACGTTGCCTCTCAGGCAATTGCATCCCAGTGCTTCCAGCTCTCCAGCCTCTTTAACCCCCAAACCATGCAAATCAGTGGCACAGCCACACTATCTCTCTATGCCCTCTAG